>NC_056729.1:893065597-893115597 GCF_019279795.1 Protopterus annectens
AGTCTAGCTGGATATATGTCCATTTTCAGTAGAGGCCCGGGGAGAAAAGCTCCAAGAAAAAAAAAATGGGAAATTTAACAATGAATATAGCTATGAGAAGTACAATACGGAGTTAGCACTCTGATAGAGAACAGTTATAAAATAAATTTGTAAAACTAAACACTTTTAGTGGAAATAAAACTAAACAATTCTACAACTCCCAGTAGAAGGTATAAGCAAGTCTTAGAAAAGGGAAAAGAATATATATATTAATCTAAAATTCCTGAGTAAGAGTCAGTAGTAGTAAGTCAGTTTGGAGGTAAAGGTTATAGGAGTAGTGTATAGGGTTATGGACAGAACTGAGAAAAGATGTCAATCTGGGTTAGTGCATGGACAGAGCCAATGAGCTTTGAGATGTTCTTTGAGATGTTTTTTAAACAGAGAAGTAGAAGCAAGGGAAGTTAAGTCAGCAGGAAGCTGATTCCAGAATTTTCCTGCAGTGTTTGAGAAGAGTGAATCCCCAGCTTTGTTGTTAGCTTTATTAGAGGAGACTAGAAGTTTGTTAGCAGAGCGTAGTGTAGGTAGATTCGTATAAGGTGTAACAAGATTAGTGAGGAAAGGGGTATTATTAGGGTGGTATAGGATCTTTTGAGTAATAAGTAGTTGTTGATAGAGTATGTGGCTATGAAGTTCTAGCCAGCCAAGCTGTTTGAGGTTAAGGCAATGGTGAATTTTAAAGGGTGAGCTTGTGATGAATCTAGTTATGCTATTATAACAGGTAGAGAGTTTAGAGAGGTTGTTTTTGGATAGGTTGGTGTATATAACAGAGGCATAGAAAAGGGTGGAAATGAGGTGAGTCTGGGCAATTGTTTTTCTTGCAGGAGGAGTAAGAAAGGGTTTTATTCTATAGAGGGTGCCAAGTTTTTTGTTGACAGACTTAATAGTTGAGTTAATGTGTACGTCATAGTTCAGTTGATTATCAATAGTTATACCTAGTAGGCGGGTTGTAGTCTCTGGGGTAATGTTGGTACCATTGTTAGAGGTTATAGAGAAGGAAGGAGCAGGTGATTTATGAGTAGGAGTAAATAGTAGTAGTTTTGTTTTTTTGGGATTTAGGAGGAGGCAGTGTTGCATAAACCAGTCTTCAACCTTCTTAAAAACAGTTTGGGTGAGAGAGTGGAGAGAGGTTATACTCTTGGCTGTACAGATTAAGGTGGAGTCATCTGCATACTGAATACAGGTGGCTTGGGGTATGTTAGTATGTAAGTTGTTAATAAATAAGGAGAAGAGTAGGGGACCTAAGATAGAGCCCTGGGGTACTCCTATTTTTACTAGTTGTAGCGAAGACAGGATGTTATGCCAAAGTACTGCTTGCTGTCTATTTTCCAGATAAGATCTAAACCATTGTATGGCTTGAGGATCTAGAGAGTGAGCCTTTAGTTTGTCTAGCAGTAGGTTGTGGTTAACCATGTCAAAGGCTTTTGATAGGTCAATAAATAATGCAGAGGAATATAAGTTATTGTTACAATTTTTATTTATGGAGTCAGTAAAGGATAGTAGGGCAGTTGATGTACTGTGGAATGGCCTAAAACCATGTTGACAGTTTGCTAGTAGGTTATTTTGTCATAAGTGGTTGAGTAGCTGTTTGTGAATACATTTTTCCATTATCTTAGCTAATGGGGACAGTAGGGCAATAGGGCGATAGTTAGAAAGTTCAGTAGATTGTCCTCCTTTATGTAGAGGGATGATATGGGATATCTTCCATAGAGCAGGGATTTTGCCCTCAGAGATAGATCTGTTAATAAGGATAGAGATGGGATAGTCTACGGCTTTAGCGGCTATTTTTAGGTATTCAGATGGGAGTTGGTCAGCAGAAGGGGTGCAAGGCTTCAGTTTTTGAAGTAGCTTACAGATGAAAGATGTAGATACAGGTTGTATTTGAAAGGTAGGTATAGAAGTATTGCAGATATTTGGTTGTGAAGCAGTGAGAGGAGGTAGAGAATTGGCCAGGGTTTGAATGGCTTCTGTAAAGTAGTTATTAAAGGCATCAGGGATCAGGTTGGAGTTGTTACTATTGAAACCGGTTGGGTTTGGAGTGGTGGTGTGGCCTGGTTGAAGAAGTTTGTTTATCCCACTCCAGAATTTTTGTGGGGTTTGTTGATTGGTCTGTTGGAGGCCGAGGTAGTAATCTTTTTTGTCTCTAAGAATATCTCTTTTGGTGGAATTTCTTAGTTGTTTAAATTGGAGGTGGGTTGTTGGACATTTGGTAGATCTCCAATTAGCCCATATTTTATTTCTGAAGTGTATCTTTTGCCTGGTTTGTTTTGTGAGCCAGGGGGCACATTTGGTTTTTATTCTAGTTGAGTGATAAGGGGCATGGGAGTCTAGGATATTAAGAAATTTAGTGTTGAAGTAAGTAACTGCTTTGTCTAGTTCTAGATAGGTTAGTGGTGACCAGTCACAAGCTTGCAATTCGGTTAAGAAGCTGTCTGGGTTAAAACTTTTTTTTGACCGGGAGGTTTTGAGATTATGTGTGGAGGGAATGTGGGTTTTTTGTTTAATAATGTAGGTAAGTATGTGGTCACTGATATCATCTGGGAGGGTTGCTGGAGTATAAGATTCAGGGTGGCTGTTAATAAGGATCCATTCCAGAGTACTTTCCTTGTTAGTGGGTTTATGGATTCTTGTAGGAGTTGTAATTAGTTGAGAGAATCCAAAGAGGTTTATATGTTTGGTGGGGATGAGAGAACTACAAGAAGACCAGTTTATATTAACGTCACCAAGTACAATGGTCTCCTGGGGTAGATGGGTAGATAAATGACTAAGCAAGTTTTCTAGAGAATTTGTATTGTTACCTGGAGGTAGATACATGCAAATTATATAGATTGATTTAGAGTTATTGATTTGGAGTTTGATAGTTAGGGTTTCAGATTTGGTATCTACTGATGGGAGCACATTAATGAGGGAAATTTGTAGCTTTGATTTGTAAAGAACGGCTATACCCCCACCTTTTTTCATTTTACGGTAATTTCTGAGGATGTTATAGCCAGCAGGGCTAATTTCTTGGTCGAGAGTAGATGGTTTTAGCCAAGTTTCTGTAAGACATAGAATGTCGAATGAGTGTACATCAAGGAGTGCATGCAGGTGGGAAATTTTATTGTTTATACTTCTTATGTTAAGGTGAGCTATCAGGAGGGAGTTAGTTGGTTTAATAATTGTAGAAGTTATAGGTACTGTTACATTGGTAGGGTTAGTTATAGCGTCAGTATGGGGGCCAGGGTTTGGATGAATGTCACCATCTAGGAGGGGGTGTTGCTGGGGGTATTGTAGAGATTTTAAGAGTTTATGAAGGCTATTAGGAGTCTTCTTGGTAGAGAAGTGAATAATGTGAGTTGTTTTGTGGAATTTAGGTAAAGAGTAATTAAAAACATAGGTTATATTACTATGGTTAAGGGAGAAGGTGAATGAGGATGGTAAAGTTTGTTGGCTATGATGGTTTTGTTCAGATAGAGAAAGATATTCATAGCAGGTAAGTGAGTATGGTATGGTAAGAATTGCTAGTGTGATAGTTAAGAGTAGTAATTTGGTTAAATTAATTTTATTTGTAGAAGCCATGGTAAGAGGATTTAAGTAGGGAATAGTTAGTGTTAGTATGTATTGTAATAAGGAGACAAAGTGTTTTAAGATATTGAGCAGGTTATAAGTTAAGTTGGTAAGTAGTTAACAGGGTAAGATAGGCGGTAGAGTAGTTGTAGTTAAGATTAGAAAACAGAGGGAGTGGTAAGAAAGACAGATTAGTAGTACTATTCAGGTGAGAGAGTTATGGGAGTGGCTTGGTGATGTAGTGGTATGGGATAGGTGGAGATAGGAAGGGGGAGTGGCAGTGAAGTATAAGTGTAGGACCAGTGGGGGTGGGTGGGAATTGGGGGTAGGGTAGGGGAGCAGAGTGAGCCCGTAGGGCGAACGGAGCGGGTAGAAACAGACAATGGAGCAGCTGGAGGAGAAACAATCAGTAGAGCTCAGTCTAGAAGGTAAGTCAAGTATGTCTAAGGAGAGAGGGAGCAGAGAAAAGTTACATCTAGATGTAGGTATACATTCTCTGTACTGTTGCATGACTGGGCTGGGGTTATGTTTCTGGCAACACACGATTTATACATGTCTGGCATGGCTTAGTGCTATTTCATTTTGTGTATGGTGTGCATGGTCCTGGGTTCGTGCCTTGCAGAGGCTGTTTATTTTGTTGCTGTCCAGAACACCGGCCATTGGATACAAAGTGATTAAGACACTTTAAAGCAGTTGTAAGCAGGGTATGCATTGGTTTGCGTGGTGGTAAGCACTGCTAACTTCCGGTCACAGTTTCTTACACCCAGTTAGCTTCTCCTTTGCTTAATCTGTGTCATCAGTTCTTACCCCCACACAATCCCACTTGCACTCATTACTGGTGCTTACATATGCTTACTACTGCTTATCTGTGCTTACACCTGCTTACTGCTGCCTTCTTCATTATGATACTGTCTCTTCACATGTGCATTTCCTGCTGTACTCCAGTTCATAAATATATGTTATTTAGTGGGTTTTGCAATACAAGTATTGCTTATGCCATGCTTTGCCATGTAAAATAGACTGTGCTGCACTGGAAATCAAACTGGGAATGCCTGCTCTTTAGGTGAATGCTCTGTCCACTACACTATTGCTGTGCTGCTTCATTTGCATATATCATCCTTGTTATCCTCTTCAGCCTTTTAGTCTGCTTTTACCATAGCTGCGTAATGGGCACACTCGTGCACCTACGGTTAGCTGTACTCGGAGATTTAGAAAACAATACAGGGGTTTCTTCTTTTGATTTTTATGTCCTGTTGCTGTTGTACACATGGGGGTCTGTTTGTGGGGATATGTGGACACCTATGAGCAGTCTCACTCATTTATTTCCACTTTCTGCTGTTCAACATTGCAGGGGCATGTTTATTCTGAGAGCTCTGCTCTCAGACACACCCCCTGCACTTGTACACACTCCATGTAAGCCTGGAAGCTCAGGCAGCATGACTTCATTACTATGCATGGCTCGCTGCCGTCCTGCTCCCAAGCGGCTGCTTCTTGTGCAGGACTAGACTAGTCCTTCATGGAAGATTAGCAAATCCAGGGGAGTGACTAAAATCATAACTCAAACAGTTAGGTATTAACCTGTGACTATTAGAATGGAAAGAGGAGGTATCCTGATCATTGAGTTGTACAAACATTAGGAGAGAGAGCTGTAAGAAAATATACTTAGATCCCATTTTTGTAATCTGACAGATAACCTGGAGTATGAACCTCAGCTGCTGATCTGGTTGTGTGAATATATTTATACTTTATGTATTCTCAGTGGTCACTTTTATGTGTATTGTTTTAATTTCAGTAGCTTACGTTATAATTACGCAATGTACTGACATGTAGTTTGATATCTAAGGGACCTGATCTATCCTGATTTTATCGTTTATATGTTCTTGTATGTTTTTTCATGCCAATCAAATTATTATTTTTGCTGTGTTTTATGGTGCTGCTTTTTATACATTTATGTTTGTTCATTGTTACCATACCTGTCAATCTCTTAGTGCAAGAAATCTGGACAAAGTCAGAAAGAATGGGTATCAAAGGACCAAAAATAGGGAAAGAATTTAAATATTATTCCTATAAACTTACAAAGATGCTAGAATAAAAGGTTTTCCATTTTTGCATTTTTCTGAAGGATATAAAGTCTGCAACTCAAATGTTTGTCTTTAGTATTATTTAGTGACTTCAGTATTCAATGATTTACCAGAAAACCACACATTTTATGAGGAACAGACCAAAAATATGAGGCAAAAATCTGGACATTCTGCGAAAATTTGTACAGTTGAGAGGTTTGATTATTGCATCTTATATTTTTTGCTTCTGTCTCTTCTATTTAATTGTTTGAAAACTACAAGCATTTGATCAGTATTTCAGTATTTAAGTACTGTGAAATGTATTTGTCTGAAATGTTGTCTTTGTTTTTTATTGATTTTACTTATATATTCATTGATTTATTTTTGCATTAATTTAATAAGCTGATTACTTTTTATTTGAATTCCTTTATGTTTTTCTTACTGTCTTTTGAGACTGTGGATGTGTTTTGAAACTATGTACTTCTTAATTGGAGTTACTAGTAGAAGAATAGTATCTATTTCAATTGATCAACTGCACATGTGGTCAAATACCAAAAAATAAACACAGAAGCATTGACCCCTAAAACATTGACTCCCATGGGGGAAAAAAACATGCTTTATGTGATAAGGATGGAAGACCCCCTGCAAATTATATATCCCACCTCTGACATATCACAACAGCACGTAAAGCAAAATTGTCTACCCCTGCTGTTGTGTAAGCTCCCACATTGAAATGCCGACCTTTATTCTGCCAGCGATTGTTTGATACTGTGTGTGTTCAATGTTTCGGTATTATTCTTTCATTGTTTGACAATATTTATGGTCGATCATCTGATTGAGAAGTGTAGTATGATGGGAGTGCATCAATAAATATGATCTCTTCTTAAGATTTTCTTCTTTCTTAACTAACCTATATGCACCATGTATTTTCTTTGTTTAACCTAAGTGTAAAGCAATATATTTGTGCTTGTGCTTTATATTTCAGTGTACTGGCGTACAGAATAGCATATAAAATGCCACTTAATTCTTGTATTATTTGGATAATTTTGTAAAATAATCTGTAGTTAATAAGGCATATGGTTATAATACAGGCAACATGACTCAATATTCTAACTTTGTACCTATTACAGTGAAGCTCCCTTAAAAGTTATTAATGAATAATTGCAATTAAATGAATGACATATCATTTGTAGTTTTTGTGTTAGATGGAAATATCTGCATTGTTGAAAGTATCATGTGAATTCTGCAGGCATTGTGACTGCATAGCTGCAGCTTTCTGATTTGAAAGCACATGAAACATAAAATGTATACAAGCTAATTCATATGCCTTATAGTGTGTCGCTTGCAGTTTTCCAGTTTCGCTATATGAAAATAAGAGGAGTTTTTTTTCAATAAAACACAAAGTAAATTGGAATATAGAAAAACTAGGAAGACTTCTGCAAGGATAAGATACAATATTGATTGATTAAGTTGAGTTTTTAACACCACTACAATTTGAATGGATAGTTGGCTTTACCTCATTTGTTAATCTGTTGTGTTAGACAATAAAAGTATAATACTGCTTCTGCTATATGCCTCTGGCAGTCAGAGTCTATGACAAACTTTACATCTTCTGTTATCCCAGACTCATGATGACAAATCCTGTATCTTCTGATGTTACTCAGTGCAGTGTTGTAATATCAGAAAATTTTAAATATTTTATTGTGTTTTCCTGCAGTAAATTTATAACTGCCACTGTACTAACTGACACAGGAAAGCTTCTACTATGCTCCTGTATTCAGTGAAATGTTCTTTTTATGATGTAGTGTACCCCACATGATCGTGTATTTCTGGTGTTTGGCTCATATTTTGGTAAAGGTAAGTATATTCTCAAGCATACCAAAATATCCAGCTTTTGTCTTCACTCTATATAGCCTTTAATAGGAAAGGTAACTTAATCTCGCAGAAGGCTTTAAAACAATTTGCAACCATGCATTAATCTATTTGCTAACATTCACATTGTTTTATATTTTGTCTCACAACCTCATCTGACTGTTTTTTTTTTTTTGCAGAAAATGGAATCTGTATTCTGAAACAGAGTGAGAAGGTCACACAGAAAAAAAACAACCAATAAAAACTAAATGAAAACTCCAGCCAAAGCTAGAACTTTCACTGAGTGACCTCTCAAACCTCTTGTATCAGAAATTGTCCATTGGAATGACTTAAAAAGAATTAAGTCATCAGCAATCAGAATCACCATATAGTTGAAACACCTGATGTTCATAAGGACCGTTTGCATATATCCTATGTGCCTCTGATACAAGAGGTTTGAGAGGTCACTCAGTGGAAGTTCTAGCTTTTGCTGGAGTTTTCATTCAGTTTTTACTGATTGTTTTTTCTGTGCGACCTTCTTACTGTTTGTTTCAGAATACTGATTCCATGATGTATCTTTCTTTTATATTTGTTTCCTGAAAGTTAATTCCTTCACGCCATCTGCAAAAGACATGTATGTATGTATGTCTGTATTTATTTATTTATTTATTTATTTGTTTATTTATTTATTTTTCATATTGGTATTACAACCTGTCTTCCTCAGCCTGATTTGTTCACCATTTCAATTCTGTTTAGATACATTGTTCTTTTTGTACACTTGGACTCAAGTGATGGAGTGAGTGTTCTTCATGCAGGAAAAAAACACACCACCATTACATCAATTATGTCTTGTAATTTAGAAATAATAAAATAATATGCTGTGAAATATATATTCAGCTGTAAATAACATTACTGTCAATTACCTTGTATATGCACATTGCATACTTTCTTTTATTTTAATTCAGCATTTCATAATGATCCAATGAAATTTCTAAATTCAGTCTTGAACATTAAGTTTTTTTATGTAGAAGAAGGTTAATTATAAAAAGTGAATAAGACCCAAAACATTAAAAGTCTAATTAAACAAATGAACACAGTAATCAAGACTATCAACAGAAATTCATGTGACATAAGAGAAGTAAATAGGATATATTACTATGCAGCTAAATTAATAACAAATAAAGTCTTACTACAAAAATGCAGAGCAATATGGGAAAGGAAGAGAAGAAATCAAATGCCATCATGGAAGCATTGAATAGAGAAAGCTATAAAGCAATAAAACAAGAAGTGTCATTGTTAGAAGACTGTAGAAGAGGGAGCAGACAACAATACTTAGAAAGATAGGCATGATAAAAGCAGCATGCAGTATGAGAACAGGAACTATTGTACACTAATGCAAATAATAAACTAAAGATATCAGCACAGGCAGAAAAACTTAGAAGATATGCAAATAAATATAAAGGAAAAATACAGAATAATAAATTCATTGATGAACTAAAAACGTTTTACAAACAATTGGGAAACAAATCAAAAGGAATTGAAATGCCAAAAAAAAAAAAAAAAAAGAAATAGATACATTTTGGAGAAATATCTATGAAGACCCTGTGGAACATAGAAAAGATACTGAGTATACAGAAAATGTAAAAAAAAAACAGTAAGCAGTTCAAATGTACAGGATCTGAAAAGGGACACAGTAATGGTCAGAGAAACTGAAAAAAAGTTAAGAAAAGCTCCTTATTGGAAAACCCCCAGGCCCAGATGCAGTACCTAACTTTTTGCTAAAAGTATTAACATTTTTACATGGAGATTTAACCCTGAGTAAAAACTACTTACAGTCTCATCCCGAACAGACACCAACCTGGTTAGCAACAGGAAAAATGATGCTGCTCCTTAAGAGTGAACCGGAAATCTATATTAAAAAACTTTATACCAACAATTTGGCCTCTGACGATGTACAAGCCATATATTGGTACTGACACCAAAAGACTTTAGAGTTATTGGAAAAAAACTAAATTATTGTAACAGAACACAAAGACAGCAAAAGAAAGCTATATGGAGAAAAAGATTGTTTGATGTAAAATAAAGTTATGATGGAGAATGGATTACATGTATACACCTGCATTCGTACAACTGTATACATATGTGATTTACTTCACCATATCCAAATGTAGTAAAGGGGTTAATGCATGAGGGGAACAAGTGTAAGATTTTCAAGTGTTAATTTCTGTACTGTGGAGCTTTTCACCCCGGGCCTCCACTCCTCCACTGAAGATGGTTTCTATTATGCCCAGTGGACTTTCCAGGTAAACAAAAAGCAAAAAAAAAAAAATATCTATCTCTCTCTCTCTCTTTATATATATATATATATATATATATATATATATATATATATATATAAGCATATTGGTGTCAAGTAGGATGAAAATCAATCTAGAAGACAAAAATCAGGCAACAACTGAATGTGCCAAAAAACAAATGAAAGAATATAAATAGAAGGATCAGATGAGAAGGCAGGGAATGTGGAAAAGGCACAAACATTGTTGCAAGTACAGAAATCTCCACGAACAACCTCGTGTCGATCATGATCTGTTGCAGGAGTAGTTAATGAGGTGAATTTAACTTAAAAGATGAAAGGTTAAGACTGGCAGCAATGGATAGTGTACACTGGCTTACAAAGTCCATTGAACATGTGGGAAAAACAGACAAATGCATGTTTTCTAAAACAGAACTGCAACCAGTTGCACATCATGTTGCTGGGTATGATACACTAATGGCAGAGGTCCTGTGTACTGGAAGGCATAATAATGTGGTAAGTTTGTTGCACTGGGGATTGTGCAAGCATTATAGTACTGAAGTGTGTGAGAAAAATTGGAAATATGAGCCTCTAAGCATTATAGAGAATGATGAAGTTTATATCACGTGAGATTACCCATTACCAACATTTCAAAAATGGATTCAAGAAAACCAGATACAGAAGTCCATGAAAAGAAGACAGAAGTAGCACTGAACATTGAAACTGCTACACCCAGTGATTATAGAGTCTAATGTAAAGAAAGATGTAAACTCATACAAAACTAGGATTTGTAGGCAGAAACAATGGCAGTGTGGAAGAAGGATACTCACACAGTTCCAATCATAAAATTTACAGCCTTATTTAGATATGCTACTGATACATGTAACTCCATATGAATTGTAGGAGGAGTCAATTCTGAGCAAATTGTAGGTGCTTAAAGAACACTTTTGGCTAACATCAAAGACTGAACAATACTAATTCCATGAACTTTAATGATACTTTTTGGCTTAGCTAATAACAGCATAACAACTAGCAAATCAGCCACTGAACTCAAAACTTGTCAAAGAATATGTTTAGTACCAACAGTAGGTTAAAAAAATCAACAGTTTAGTGCTTTTGTCTGTAACACTAAGACATCATCACAACTATATTATAGGTGTGTATGAGGCTAATAGCCCCTGGGGACTTTACAAGCCTAGAAATAACCAGCTTTACCAAGTCTCAAACCCAGGATGCTATACACTCACAACAACATACCACTATACCACCTGAGCAGCTCACTTAGCTTTGATGATGTCTTAGTGTTACAGATGAAAGCATCTAACTGTGGATGAGTTCAGTGGCTGATTTGCTGTTTGTCATATCATGATATAAGAAACCCAAAAGAATTGGACAAATAAAGCCTTGTGGATTAATCCTCCACAGATGTCTATTTTGTAAACACAAGTCATAATTTAAATGAGAACATATGATTTTTTTTTAAATATCTTAACAAAGAGCTTGGAGAGGTAGCGAGCATTTTAGGTGTTAAAAAAGATTTTATCATTTTACGAAAGGGACCCTAGAAATATCCACTCTTTTAGGTGCTACAACCTTTTTGCAAATATCTTGTTAATAAAATAGAAGAGATACATTGTTGTTTGTGTGAGCACACAACTTTCTTTGGACAGATGAACATAAAATGAGATCTGAGCCAAAATTCCTTTCAAACACTGCATCACTTGGCATACCTTTTCAATGAAAAGTACATCATGGTACAGTTGTGAAAGAGTTTACAGCATTCTGTCATTAGACTCTAGAAAGTAAGTAAGTTAATAAGAACTTGTGCCACTTGAATAAAGCTATTATATGAGATGCTGTGAAGGAAACTTGATAAATTATTGTCAGCATTGTCATTTAGATTAAAGCTGTCAGTAGTAAGTGTAAAGTCACTATTTACCATTAACAGTTGAACTGAAATATTGCTGTAAATCCTTATTATTATATCCTGCACTGATTGCATTTCCCTGAAACTTTTTCTATTGTACTAATCTAAATTGAGATAATTAACAGAGTTCTATCCAGCCAACTGCTCATATAAACTACTTCAAAAGAATTCATGGTTAGCCTTTGTGCTTAGGAAATAGTACGGCTATTTCCTTTGTATATTTTACTGTTCTGATGCAGAGTGCAATAGAATGTAACCAGGACATTGTATAGAGTTAAATGTTTTTGTATTTTATAGTTAATTTAACACCCAGTATTTCCTGTGAGGATAATGTTAGTATAAACATCATAATGGTACAGATTTGCAATTATCACAGTACTCCATTGTGTGTTAATGTATGGGGTCAAGTGCTAAGACTGTGGAATACTAAGGCTCACCAATGGATTGTATCAGCTGGTGTCATGGACTGCAGACAGTCTTCCAAAAAAACATCTGCAGGCATTGGGATTGATTCTGCATGAGATCAGAATTATTTATTATTTATTTATTTTATTTTACATTTGTTGACCGAGATAGTCCAACTGGATATATGTCCATTTTCAGCGGTGGCCCTGGGAGAAAAGCTCCAAACTTACAAACAGATAAAGACAAGCAAGTTACAGTATATGCACAAACATATTGTATTAACATACAAGTTACAGTCTCACATTTCAAACCTATGAAGAATACAGTTTATATTCAGAAATGTAATCAAATATGTTACAGTTGCGCTTATCAAACCTATAGATGCAGCTATATACAGAGTATCTGCAGATATGTTACAGTTTCCCTTTTCAAAGCTTTTAGTATAAGAGGTAAGTCACTGTGAATAAAAAAATTGCAGGATATGGAAGTAGATTAGGCTTTGTGAGGGTTAGAGCAAGGACATAACCAGTGAGTTTTAAAATACTGGGTTAGATTTTTTTTTAACTGATTAAGGGAGGAGTTCAGAGAAAGGTCAGATGGAAGTGAATTCCAGATTTTGCCTACTGAATTTGCAAAGATTCTCCAGACAGGTTGTTAGCTTTAACAGACTGAACCAAAAGTTTTGTAGTGGAACAAAGTGGCCTAGCGATTTTGTAGGGATGGATAATGTTTTTAAGGGAGGGCATTTTTTTCTGAATGGTTAATAACCTGGAATGCTACAGTAAGTTGATTATACTGAATTAGCCTGGGGAGTTCTAGCCATCCTAAGAGGTATAGGTTTTGACAGTGGTGTGTCCTCTAGGGAGTTCCTGTGGCAAACCTGGCAATTTGATTGTAGCAGCTAAAGAGTTTGCTGAGATCAGTTTTGTTCAAGTTAGTGAGTATTGGCGAGGCATAGAGTAGAGTTGAAAGCAGATGGGTATGGGCAATGGCAGTCCTAGCTAGAGGGGTGAGAAAAGGTTTGTTTTTGTATAGGGAACCAAGTTTTTATTAACAGTTTTAATAGTTTGGTTTCCGTGCATATTATATTTGAGGTTGTTGTCTATTATAACACCCAAGAGTTTGGTATACATATCTGGTGATATTATGGTCCCATTGTTAGATGTTATAGTAAATGAAGGTTGAGAGGATTTGTGAGTAGGGGAGAAGAGCAATAGCTTTATTTTATTAGGGTTTAATATCAGCTGTTGATTAGAGATCCAGTTTTCCACTGTATTAAAGGTTTTCTGGGTTAAACTAATGAGATCTATAGGGGTAGAGGCTGAGCAAATCAGGGTGGAGTCATCGGCATATTTTATACAGGTTGCATCTGGAATTACAGTGTGGAGGTCATTGATAAAGAGGGAGAAAAGAAGGGGACCTAATATGGAGCCTTGAGGGACACCAAGGGTAACAGGGAGATGGGGGGAGAGTTTGTCCTGTCAAAGGACAGCCTGCTGTCTTCCACTAAGATAAGATTGAAACAATTGTATGGCATGGCTGTTTAGGGATATTTTATTTAGGGTAAGTAAGAGTAGCTGGTGGCTAACTATGTCGAAGGCCTTGGAAATATTGTGAAACAGGGCAGAAGATAGTTTGTTGTTGTTACGGTTGGAATTTATGACATTAGAAAAGGAGAGGAAGGCTGTGATGGTATTATGCTGTGGTCTAAATCCATGCTGGGAGTTGGCCAGAATATTATGTTGAATACGGTATTGTAAGAGTTGTTTATGGATACACTTTTCCACAATTTTAGCCAGAGGGGAAAGGATAGCTATTGGTCTATAGTTTGACAGCTCACTGGAGCTGCCTCCTTTGTGGAGTGGTATGACATGTGATATTTTCCAGATGGAGGGGATAGAGGCTTCAGTTATGGTTCTATTTATCAAAATAGAGACAGGGAATGCTATAACATCAACAGCTTTTTACAGGTAGTCTGCAGGGAGGAGGTCAGCTGAACGAGTGGTTGGTTTGAGTTTTTTAATTAGGGCTCTAATGAGTGAGGTAGGAACTTTTTGGAAGCTGAAGGAGAGAATGTCACTGGGTTTAGGGGTTTCAGTGTTAGGACAAGTGGGTTTAAGTTTGCTAGCAAGGGCCTGGATGGTTTTTGTAAAGAAACTGTTGAAGGTGTTGGCAATGGACTCTGGCGATATTTGGGTTGGGGCTGAGGGGGCTGGAGTTGTGGCTTGCCCTGGGTGGAGGAGTTTGTTAATACCTGCCCAGAACTTCTGTGGCTTATTGCAGTGTTTCTGCTGTAGATGACACACCAGAGGAATCCTCAGAGCTAGCGATTAAAGTAAGAGGCTTTTCCTTGCTTTTTTACTTGCTTTAAATTCTAATCTATGTTCTGTGTTTAAACACAGACAGAACAATTTGGTGGAACATTTTAGCATTAGGATCCTTATTTAAGGGCTGGGAAGATTGGTGCTGTTGACCCAGTATGGCTGAATTAAACAGTTTTAGCATAAAGACTTTAGAAAAAGTAATAACCTTAGTTAAGTTTGTTATTGAGTGTAGATCAGTGTGACTATCCATTTTTTTTAAATGCTCAACTGGATGCAGTCCTTTTTACTGTGCGAGCCTTTCAGGGTGGGAGCTGTGAGAAAAGATAATGCCTGATAATAGATATTTAGTATAATTGAAGAGATAATACCTAATAATAGAATTTCAAATGATGATGATAGTTAATCATATCAAATTCCTTACAATGGTCAAGGAATGGTTACTCAACAAACTTACTACTGGTCAGATGCATTCAGAGACATAATGTCATCAGTTAGAGCTGTGTTTGTACCACAGCCTGGTTTCAAACCATGTTGTGTGCTGTATATGAAACTATGTTATTAATGGAATGCTACAGGACCTGGGTATTTATGTTTCCCCCTAAGATTTTGATAGCGAAGCAATAGGGTGAAAACTATTAAGAACAGATGAGCCATCTCCTTTATAGTAAGGAACAACAAGAAATTAAACTAATTAAAATGATGTCTTGCATGTAATATAGGTGGCACGTGTAATTTGTTTTGATTCTGTTGCATGATTTTTTTTTTTTTTTTTTTTAGTTTTTTAGGTATTTTTTTCTACTCACTGTTTTTCTGACTATCAGTCAAGCCTGTCAGAGCTTTCTTTTCACCCCCCCCCCATTAATTAATTGCATACCTAGACCAGGGACTGAATCAAATGGGTACTGGACCTAGCTATCCCACGCTGAGAAGGTGTGTAGCACTGTTCCATTGTAATGTCATTTATGACAAGGGCAGAACAGAACTGATACTTGTAATGTAGTGGAGTGTACAACATGTGTCTATGGTGCAGATTTCTGAGAATTAAGTGATCACTGCTAAATAATGAACACTGATTAATGAAGGCAAGTACACAGGATGACCCTGCATGCCACTGCATTATTTCTCTGCTACTATGTGGGATAACTGAAATAGCAGGTTTGTCTGCATCCTTAATCCTTAGACAGGCAAGTCTGTGTTCCTGATTATTCCTAGATGTCTTCATAGCTCCATTGAGTCCTGGATCATTAATTGATCCCCAGCATAACTCTTAACAATCCAGAATTTCAGAGAATGTCGATATTTTTATCACATATACTTAATCTGGTCCTCAAAAAATATGTGTTTTGGCAAATCAAATAGGACTAAAACCAATAAATAATATCAAACATTTGACTTTCAGACACCATATCCTTTGGAAAAGGGATGCATAAAAGAAGTATTTAAAATCTGTCCCCATTATTTTTGGATATCTGATCATTCTTGCTGTAAAATATTGAAAAAAATATCTTTGGTCAGCTGAGCTCATATTCTAGCAATTTTCTAAGCTTATAATAACAGTATTTAAAGCCTGTCTGTGATTTTAAGTCCTTTGTCGCCCCCATTATTTTTGGCCTTGTTCAAAATTCTTCCACTAAGAGGTTGTAAGGCATAATCCTTGGTCAGTTAAGGTATTAAGCCAGTTCTCTGAAGGAAAAATGCATTAACATATGCTTTATGGCATGCAGTGATGTCTGTGACAGGGATACATGTAAACATCAAAAGGGTTACTGCTATGTATGTACAAAGCTTTTAATCTAACATTGTGGGATTAACAAGTAAGTGACTGTTTCTAGTCAAAGTCAAAGTAAATTTTATTGTCATTCAGATTATACAAATTATGCATCACTGAACGAAATTTCGTTACTCCTTCTCAAAGTGGAGGCATTTTCATACACAGACAATCTATATTACAACAGTTACTACAGGCATGGCACACTTATTGTCTTAGACTTCTTCTTCTTTTGGTTTTCCCGGTTAGGGGTCACCACAGCGGATCACTTGTCCGCTCATGATTGGCAGTAGAGGTTTTACATTGTCAAGTTGCCAGCCCGGCACCCAACCTTCCACAGAAGGCACACACACACTCATACCTAGGGCCAATTTAGAAAGTGTCCAACCCACCTACAGCATGTCTTTGGGATGTGGGAGGAAACCGGAGCACCCAGAGGAAACCCGCACGATCCAAGGGAGGACATGCAGACTCTGCACAGAAGGCACCCCAGCCAAGGATTGAACCGGAGAACCTCTTGCTGTGAGGCAACAATGCTAACCGATGCACCACCTTATTGTCTTAGACTACATAAAGATTGCACAGAAAGGGGAAACTTTTCACAGTAATCATTATTGCATGTTTAGGTCTGTTGTAATCATTATTGCACATTTAGGATTGCATAGGAATATGAATTAAGAGAATTGCAGTGGGATTATTGCACCGTTATGCACAAACATATATGATACTATCGTTAGAAATTCCAACAGCCTTTTCAGAGTTCAGACTTTAGCATAGTTTTGAGTTAATAAGAGTTTAATAGTCTGATGGCCTGTGAAAAAAAATATATATATCTTGTTATATCTGGCTGTTTTGCATATGATACTGCCGTAGTGTTTACCAGAAGATAAACAGGTGAACAGTCCATGGGCAGGGTGGGTAATGTCTCTGATATGATATTCTTGTTGGCCCTATTGAGACATCGCAACAGGGCTATTTCTTGGATGGCAGGGAATGTGCTTCCCATTATTTTCTCTACTACCTTAACCAAACAGTTCCAGCATCAGGTTGAGAGACTGTTGGTTAGCATACGCTCTACTGTTCCTCGGTAAAAGATAGTAAGGATTGGAGAGGGGAGGTTTGCCTTTCTCATCTTTCACAGGAAATGAAGGCATTGTTGTGCCTTCTTTACAATGGCAGTAGCATTAATGTTCCATGTTAGGTCATCCTTGATATGTACCACCAAGAATTCTGTGCTTTCCACTCTCTCTACTATTTCATTGTGGATTGTTAGTGGAGAGTGTGTTTTATGCCTTCTTCTGAAGTTGAAAATGATCTCGTTGGTCTTGTTCATGTTAAGTGAGAGATTGTTGTTGTAACACCAGATGGGTTGACTAACTTCCTCTCTATAGGCTGATTTATCATCTTTGCTGATGAGACCTATGACAGTTGTGTCACCTGCAAACTTGATGATCTGGTTCAAGTTGAACTTGGCTGTGCAGTCTTGAGTCAACAAAGTGAACAACAGAGGGCTCATTACACATCCCTGACGAACCCCCACATTTATAATGATGCTTTTGAAGGTGCTATTTCCAATGACTACTGCCTGGGGTCTGTCTGTGAGGATGTCCAGTATCCAGTTGCATAGGGGTGTGTTTATTCCTATTTGGTCAAGTTTTGTTATTAGTTGTTGGGGATCACTGTGTTGAAGGCAGATCTAAAGTCTATGAACAACATTTGCACATAATTCATATTTTCCAGGTGGGCCATGGATACATGAAGCTCCATTGATATGATATCTTCTGTGGAATGACTTGGGTGATATGCAAACTGGAATTGATCTAAGGATACAGGGAGACTGGATGTTATATGTTCCTTGGCCAGCTTCTTAAAGCACTTCATTACTACTGAGTTGAATGCTATAGGGTGATAGTCATTTAGTTCCGATGGTGTGGACTTCTTTGCGATAGGTGTTATAGCTGTAGTTTTAAAGCATTTGGGTATGATAGCCTGACTTAGTGAGATGTTGTAGATGTCTATAAGAACATATGTCATCTGTTCAGTGCACTCTCTAAGCACCTGTCCCAGGATGTTGTCGAGTCTAGCCACCTTCCTTGAGTTACCCTGTGCAAAGTTCTTCAAACATCAGTAGGGTTGAGACATAGTATTTCATCCCCTTGACTGGTAGGGGTTTTCATTGCAGTTATATTTCTTTCCACAAACCTGTTGAAGAAGGTTTTTAGTTTTTTGAGGAAGCCAATATTGTCATTGCACTGTGCTGACATGGGCCTGTAACCTGTGATGGATTGTATGCCTTGCCACATTCACCTTGCGTTTCTGCAGTCATTTAAATAACTCTAGATCTTCTGACCATATGCCCTTTTTGTTGTTTTTATTCCCTTGTTCAGGTTTGCTCTGTCTGTCCTGAGGGCTTCCTTATTCTCCCAATTTGAAGGCTGTGTTGCTTGCCCTCAGGAACTCATACATTTCACTTGTGAGGCAGGGTTTCTGGTTGACACATGTGATGATGTTCTTGGTGACTGTCACATCATCCACACATTTTGATATGAATCCTACTACTGATTCAGTGTACTCTTCCAGGTTGGTGTGCTGATGTGCAGTGGCAGATTCTCTGAATGTGTTCCAGTCTGTGCATTCAAATCAATCCTGAAATGCACAGATTGCTCCCTCTGGCCAGTCTCTTATGTTTCTTGGATCATTTCCCTCTGATTAGTAATGGTCTGTAGGCTGGAGTCAGCATAATGGATAGATGATCCAAATTACCAAGGCACAGGTGGGGCTTTGCCCTGAATGCCTATTTGACATTGGTGTGCACCTTATCTAGCATGTTGGCACCTCTGGTGGTAAATTCTATGTGCTGGTAGCAGTACAGTAGAACTGTTTTCAGATTAGCCTGGTTAACGTCACCAGCTATGATACAGACACAATCAGGGTTTTTGTTCTGCCTTTCGCTGATTTTATTTTATTTATTTTTTTTATTTTATTTTACATTTGTTAACTGGGAAAGTCCGACTGGACACAGATCCATTTTCAGTGGAGACCCGGGGAGAAAAGCTCCAAGACCATTACATACAAGGAAATTTTACATACATAAACAGCTCTAGACATCTAATAAACACATAGCAAGCAAAGGCCTGGGGAGAAAAGCTCCAAGACCATTACATACAAGGAAATTATACATACATAAACAGCTCTAGACATCTAATAAACACATAGCAATGTCCAACTTTCTATACCATAATGTGCAGTTTTACAAGTTATTAAGAAAAATAAAGAACATAGGTCAATAATATTAGGCATTAAGACAGCAATTTTTTTTTCTAGTAATGGTTAATTATCTAGTATTTAGCTATTCAGAGGAGATGTTTATCAGAATTTCCAGGGAAAATGTAAGGTGTAGACCCTAAGTTAGATTATTAGAACAGTGTAATTGTAAGAGTTAACCAGGGGAGTAGCACAGGCAAAGCCAGTTATTTAAGTAGTGGGTTTTCAGGAGCTTTTTGACTTGAGTAATAGTTGTAGTCAAGGTTATTTAGCTTGGTAGTGAGTTCCAGGTCCTGGCAATAGTGCAAGCAAAGAGAGCTTTACCAGCATCATTTTTATGTTTAATGACATTTATGAGGTTTTGGCTACTGGATCTCAAGGCTCTCATCGAAGTGTGAGGCTGGATTAGATGCTGGAGTGCCAAGGTATTTTTTGGAAGGTAGTAGAGCTTGTGGGCTATTGAGAGCTGATTAAGTAGAAGTAGTTGAGGCAGTTCAAGCCAGTTGAGCTGCTTAAGGGCAAGACAGTGGTGGGATTTGTAAGAGGCTTCAGTAGCAAACTTGGCGATCTTGTTGTAACAGATTCCATTTTGCTTAGATCATTTTGACAGAGATTTGAAAGGACAGGGGAGGCATAGAGAAGGATGGATAAGAGATGTGTTCTTGCGATGGTTGCTTTGATTTGCGTGGTCATAATCTGTTTATTCCTGTAGAGGAGCCCTAGTTTTTTGTTTACTTTCTTGATGGTTTGAGCTATATGGATATCAAATTTTAGGTCATTGTCTATCTCAACACCTAACAGTTTAGTGTGAGTAGTAGGAGTGATTTGGATGTTGTCCTTAGAGTTAATAGTAAAATTATTGTTTAGGGGAGGGGGTCGCCCAGGACCAAAAATAATTAGTTTTGTTTTTTTGGGATTAAGAATAAGTTTAATGTTGGTGAACCATGTTTTGGCTAGAGTAAAGCTATTTTGGGTTAGGGTTTGGAGTTATTTTAAGGTGGGGGTGGCAGATATAAGGGTTGAGTCATCTGCATATTGTACAATGTATGCGGTGGGTGAGGAAGAAGAGATTCGGTTAGTAAATAGTGAGAACAGCAGTGGGCCTAGGATAGAGCCTTGGGGGACTCCTGGGCAAAATGATAGTAGAGGGGCCAGCTGGTCTTGCCAAAAGACTGCTTGCTAATGGTCTGATAAGTAGCTAGTGAATCAAGATATAGAGGAGGAGCTTAAGTTTAGGTTAGAAAGTGTTTCAAGTAGAAAGCTGTGGTTTACCATGTCATAGGCTTTTGATAAGTCTAAGAATATGGACGATACAAATAGTCCCTTGATTCTATGGTGGTTAACTATATCAGTGAATGATAGCAGTGCTGTTGGTGGTACAGTATGAGGGCCTAAAGCCGTGCTGAGATTTGGAGAGTAGGTCATTTTCTAGGAGGTAATGCAGTAGCTGGTAATGAACAACTCTTTCTAATATTTTTGATAAAGATGATAGGATTGTGATAGGGCAATATATGGTAAGTTCTAAGGATTTAACTCCTTTGTGTAGTGGAATAATATGTGATGTTTTCCATAAGGTGGGTACCTTGTATTGTGTTAGTGATCTATTTATGAGAATGGATACAGGATAGGCTATTGCTTCTGCTGCTATTTGATGGAAATCTGCAGGTAGGTTGTCAGCTGCTAGTGTGGTTGGTTTGAGTTTTTTTAAGAGTTTAAGGATTACTTTTGTGGGAACAGGATGTAGGAAAAAGCTGGATGTATCAGTATTTTGTTTTGTATTTGGCTGAGTAGGGGAACATGCTGTTGTGGGGCTGCTAGTAGTGTTTTGGGTTTTTGCAAGAGTTTGAACTATTTCGGTAAAGAATTTGTTATATTGAGCGGGAATGTTGTCCTGGTTGTTTGGTAGCACTGGAGTTGCTGTGGAGTCTTTTCCTGGATGCATTATACCATTTATTATGGCCCAGAATTTTTTAGGGTTGTGAGTATGTTTTTCTTGCATAGTTTTGTAGTAGTTGATTTTATTTAATTTAATTTATTTTTTAGCCTTATTACGGAGTTCTAGATATATTTGTCTGTGATTGGTAGTTTTGTTTTTATGAAATTGTGTCCAAGCTTTATTCCTTTCCTTCATTGTAATTTTGGTATATTTAGTTAGCCATGGGGCATAATTTGTTTTTAATGTTATGTTTCGGGTGGGAGCACGATGATTTAAGTATTTTAAGAAGGCAGAGTTAAAGTAATTGACTGTTTCATCTAGAGGAAGTTGTCTTAGGGGAGTCCAATTGCAGCTTTTTAGTGCATTTTTGAAGTTAGTAGTTATAAAGGTCTATTTATTGCGAACGACTCTGAGGATGGGTTGATTAATGTGTTGGGGTCTATTTTTAATTAGGAAGGTTGGTTGATGGTCACTTAGACTATCAGGGAGACATCCTGATTGCTGTGCTAGAGTGGGGTCAGATAACAGTATCCAGTCTAGGATGGATTCACATTTGGAAGTTTTGTCTGTTCTGGTTGGGGTAGATATTATTTGGGTAAATCCATGGAGGTTAATGTGGGTGGATGGATTATGGTTAAAGCAGTTAAGCCAGTCAATGTTAAAGTCTTCTAATAGTATGGTTTCTTGTGGTAAGGTGTTAGAGATTGACTGGTATAGTTTCTGACTCACTGATTAAGTAAAAATGATGACACGAGACTTCATATAAGAAACAATAGGTTAAGACTGTATTACAGATAGGGTGTATGGTTGGGAAGATCCATTCATGCTTCTAAACATAGAGGTTTAGCAAGAACAATGTTCTGAATCCCCCATAAGGGGGCAGAAAGCATTTGTTTTGTCCAAGAAAGCTGGCCTATGTAGTCCATTATGTGTAGTTTGTGAGACGAAGCAGGAAACAATGGGAGAGTTCACAGTTAAAGGGATCTAACCAAGAGTAATCTGGAACATTTAGTGAAACAGGTTGCAGACAAGTGGAAGGTTTGAAATTAGTATGCAAACTAAATGTTGATGACCAGACATTGATTTTACCTAGAGGCACTGCTGCCATTCATGTAATTATGGGATGACTGTCAGATGATCTCCAATGGTATAGTGTACCGCAACTTACTCAAAGGATTCTGGATGTAATGTGTTTGGGTTAAGCTCTTGTTGCTTTGCTCAAATAATGCAGAACATTTTGTTTGTAGAATGATCACTAGCTGGGATATAAGTCCAACTCTTGGTCAGTTGCCATTGTCAGTAGCCCAATAGGTAGTACATTCACCTTTGGTGTAGAAGGATGTGGTGTTGCACTCCTGAGTGTGCTGTCTTTCAGATGAACGGTTAGACTCTGCCCTCATGTGCTTGCGATGGTGATAGCTCAGGCAGATGGATTAATGGAGCTTTACTCTTTGGGCCTCCACAGAAAATGGGCACTTCTTGGCCCAGTGGACTTCCCTGGTTACCAAACTGAAATAAATAAATAAATAAATGTAAACAATCCCATGGCACTTATCAAAAAGAGTAGGGGAAGTTTCACAATGCCCTGAACAAATTTCCCATATTAGTAGTATAAATACCACCTTGGGTTTCCCCTGAAAAGAGGCTACTAGCCCAGTGGAACTAACCAGGTCAACAAAGGTTAAATAAATAAACAAGCAAATAAATCTAAATTGTTCTCTGTTTGCAAGAGAAGATGACTAAGGCTTCCAGACAGACAGGCATGTTCAGTGAATTAAAAATCTCATTAGAACAAAAAAAAGCTGGTGTTCATTATAGGAATAACCCATGGCTGGGTGTGTGTAATGCTGGATTTACCCACGGTTGGTATTGTTTGGTCACTCGGGCTTCGCAATTGTTACCAAACCACACCAACCATGGGTAAATCCAGCATTACCCACACCCAACAGTGGGTTTTTGCTATTATACAATGACATTATTTAAGAAAAAAATGCTTACTTATCTTAAATAATGTCTTTGTATAACGGTGCCATGGTGTTCTTCCGCAGATTCTGCCCTTTGATGTTGTGCACATGCGTATGGGCGTTGCTTTCCCAGGGTCACACAGTACATTATTCCTTTAGCAAGCAAACAGCAGAGAAAGGGTGATCTGTGTTGCTATTCTTTTCTTCTAATGGCAGCATGGCGTATGTAAACAATATGAAATGGGGAATAAATATATGGGTTATATACCACCTGTAGGGTCCATGCTGATGGGAATATCAGATCGGACGCATGCAAATGGGAAATGTATCACTAAAAGTTACATTCATCCCTTCTTTTAATTTGTGTTCTGATTTATCTTGTATCACAATATTTTAGTTTGACAGACCACATCTCATCTCAGATGAACCATGGCTAAATAGGGGACGCACATGTCCAAAGTGTGGGAGTGCGCAGTATTAGGGGTCAGAAAGGAAGTGCGAGACAATGGTATAGATGACTGACAGTTAGTGCCGCTTGCTGTTACATCTATGTGCTTGTGGTAGGGGTGTAAAGTAAAAAGTTTTCATCTGCTAAAGCATTTAGTATGCTTTTGATCTCTGCTCTGAGAGATTCCCTTATTTGTGTGAATACGTTTTATAGATTTATGAAAACTGCTCTGCATTGTTTCTGTTGTTCTGGTAAGCTTATTTTGTTTTATTAAAAAAAACATTTTCTACAGCAGAATAAGCTGTAGCCTTTATTTCAGAGTTTACAGACTGCAGACTGGGGCAAAGTTGGAGCACTTATCTAAAAGTACTTCATGTCATCAGGGATTCTTGGATTTGCATTTGACTTAGAAAGGAGAGGAATTTTGCCTGTTTTAGCATAGCCTTAACTGTGGTTGTTGTGGATGGCTTGGTTTTCCATTGTCAGAAGAAGTGAAACCTCCCACCTGTTGTGCTTAGTGTTGTTGTGCCTTCATTACTTCCCCCTGCCTCAAATTACCACCTTGGTGATTTCCCTTCTGTGTAACTTTTGGATGCTGTTGTGTGATTTACACTGAGTTATGCAGAAAATTATCCCTCGATGTCCAGAAAAAAAAAAAAAAACTGCTGACAGATGACAGAAGGTTTTAGTTTTCAGTGTGATTTTCCACAGTTGTTAACTAATGGTTGTCTAAGAAATAGCAATTAAAATAAGTCTGGCCTCCCAGTGATACCTTTAATGGCTAGACTTTTGCTGTTGGTATATGTTCAATTTACAATGGGAATGCTAGTTCAGCTGACCAATCAGTGTGCTCATTTTTGAATGTTAACAACCAGACATTATATAATTAAGCAATAACTGATGACGTGGTGTGGTATATTGTAGATTTACCCATGGTTGGTGTGGTTTAATCATGAGGGTGAAGCCTGAGTGATTAAGTAAAGCCAACCGTGGGTAAATTTCAATATATCACAACCATGAGGTTGGTTATTGCTATTACACAATGACATTATTTAAGAAAAAAAATACTTACTTTTCTTAAATAATGTCTTTGTATAACAGCGTATTATTGTTCTTCCTCTAGTGGTGGTATAATGCTTCCTTGTGTTGATGTACTGCGCTTGCGTATGGGACTTGTGTTCCTTCACGTACCCAGTACATCAATGCTTTAAAACAGAAGCAACAGAGAAAAGAAAGTCTCCGCTGCTCCATTTTTTTCTTTTTTCTTTCTTTATTAAAAAAAAAAAAAAAAAAAGTTTTGGACACTTTATACCAATGGAAAAAACTCTGGGCGACCAGAACTTTTTACATTTGTATAGTGTGGGATTTACAACAGGCATGCTGGCCAATCAGTGTGCATATTTTGGAATATTAATGGGGAGTCATTGAATAATAAGCAATACAGCATGTTTAGCTAACAGTTAATACAACTTACATGCTGGAAAAGTCATGGTAAAATATTTTAAACTGACCTGTCTGTCCATTACATAGCAACTTCTACTGTAAAACAGTTGCATTACTCATAAAATTGATTAATACACAGTATCATACATAGGAAAACTGCCATCAGAACTAAGTATTCTACTTGAAGTATTCCCAGGCAGAGTACCAATTTGATTTTCTACAAAACTGAACCGTACATATATGTATACTGGCACATTTTATTCTAATATCTTCGATTAAAATAATTGCCTATACATCATTCCAGGAAAGTAGATGTAGACTTATGATTAACTTCAACTGTGTAATATTGCTCTGGTCTCTGATAACAGATTTTCTTTGTAAGGTCACTGTGTACATTGTTTTATTACTAGCTTCAGCAACAAAATTTGTGCTAAAGGCTGGGAAAAGTGGTAAGGTTGTATTACACAGCAGAAAAAGCCTAGTTTACAACCACAAAATCATGTATGCATTTCACCAATTATCCTGGATTGAAACTGAAGGGAAGCAGAGAAAAGAATGACAAAGGAGTTAGATTGATGAAGCTCAGTCTCAGCTTATCTTTTATTTATTAGATGACCTTGAATAGATTAAGAAACCATTGATACATTTCAATGAATGACACCATTCTGACTCACAGTCATACGTAGAAGCTGAAAAAGTAAAAGAAATATAAATATGTTCCTGAATAGAAGAACTGAAATATTTTTCTATGCTAATAACTTTACTTGAAATGCAATAATGATACATTCCATAATTTTAAATAATGTGGCAATACCAAGTGCAACAAAGGAATTGTCAATGCATTATGTACAGGCTCTCATAAAATACAATGAATAGATCAATATGCAGACCTGTGCAAAATAAAATGAACAAACGTACTTAATTAGTTAATTAGGATAATGAGAATACACATAGAAGCAGCAGACTGAATTTTTGAAAGAAATTGTAAAGTTAGTTTAGCACAAACCTACACAGGACCAAATCGTATGTAGATCTATTTAGAATGAGGCAAATTCACAAACAAGTACAGTTAACACAATGGGAAGACATACAGAAATAGTAATCTAATTGTGTGACAGAAGTAGAAAAGTAAATTTGGCTGAAGAATAAAGAGAATTTTTGGCAAAACAGTTTAGTCAGGTCTGTGAGAGAAACAAATAATGTGGCAAAATTATAGTTTAACATTTGTTAGCATCTCCCCTTTGAGCTCTCCATACTCCCGCTCTTCTATGCACTATTACCTCTTTTTCTATTCTCTAATTAAACCTAAGCTAACATACTCAGACTAAGCATCTTCTCTCTCTTGACTACAAGTATTGTATATATTGTAAATATCAAGTAATTCACTGATGCTTGTTGTCCAGTCAGTCTAAACTTACTGCCCTGAATGTAAATACCTACAAACTGTGCTACCTATGTCAAAATTGTATTTCAATGTCAATTTATCCACCTGTACCTGATTGCATATATGTATTTACCATTACATTATGTAACCTGTGTATCCATATATGTATGTACTTACCATTGCATTATGTAACCTTTGTAACCATATTGCTTATTGGAGCTTTTCTCCCCGGGCCTCCACTGAAAATGGGCACAACACTGGCCCAGTGGACTTCCCCTGCTAAACTAACTTTACAATTTCTTTCAAAAATTCAGTCTGCTGCTTCTATGTGTATTCTCATTATCCTAATTAACTAATTAAGAACGTTTGTTCGTTTTATTTTGCACAGCTCTGGAAGAAACAAAAGAAATAAAATAAATAAATAAAAATCTAGTCAGACTCAAGAATGGTATTTTGGTTTTTGGTTACTGCCTGAAACTAGCTTTGGAAGGCCTCCATCTTTTCCACCTGAAGTTTCATCAGGAACTTACTCATAATTGTAGCTTCTATAGAAGGCTTATTCCAGTCCAATGGTGTGCTTAAGAAGGCTGGCCATTAACGTGACCTCCTTAAGGATTTCGAGTAGGGACTGAATTTTCAGCCCATGGTCGTCCCTTTCACACCAAGGCCCCTCTGAAAATAAGTCTAATCTGAGTAGGGGCAACGCAGTAAACAAAACATAAATAGTAGCAAATAAATACATACATGACCTCCAAGTCACCCATTTATAAAGAAATGTATAACCATTTTGTTACTGTGCAGTCCATGCTGTTCTTGCTCAGCAAGGTTTCTTTATGAACATTCATGTTCATTACATTTATTTCTGAGAGGACAATACTTTGTTTATACCCCCATCTACTGGGTGCTCTTATTCTAATTCAGAATTGGCCAGCACTACCTAGGTTTTGCTGACCACTTTTCCCTTAAAAAGAACAATCATTTTTAAGTGTGAGTCCTTGGTACAAATGATTCTAAGGGACATATGAAAAATATATTTTCCCAAGGATTATCAGGTCTTCATGGCTGCAGAGCAGGTCTAATTCACCCTTTCTGCATGACAGTGAATGATGATTGGAGAATTGTTTCCATGAGTAAATATTTCACTACTCAGCTGGCCAGTTAATGTATCATTATAGCCAGTTTGTGGGCAAGTACAGAATGGCATGTTGCTGCTGTTGTGACCACATGGCTTTCCTTACTGAAAAAGCCAAGAGATGCAAATGATGGTAGTCATTGTGGCATTCACCCTGAGAGAGTATTTCAGATTTCTGCTTCTCATAATCACAAGCAGAATCACATGAGAGGTCAGTATATGTTACCTTAGGTACCCTTCTGAGAAGACTAGCCACCAGCTTTACCTACTCAGTGGCCACTACTTCTTATTGGGGGACTCAATCAATATTAAACAGGAAAACTTCCACACTGTCAATTTACACATTTTGTTGTAAGAAATAAATGGCCCATGTTATTCGCTTATCCTCTGGAGGAGACAGGGGAGCAATTACTCTGGAAGAAACAAAAGAGCTCTCCGGTTAATAATCATCCTGTCGTTGAGTAGTCAGTCATGTGAAGGGCACAGTTGTTTTCTTGCCAATCATTTGAATGACTTTTTTTTTGCAAGTTACGTTAGCATCTTAAGTCCGTTGAAGTGGATACATACTAAAGTAAATAAAATGACTGACCGCTGCAAGAGTATGACAATCTTGTCACTTTGTTTTGCGGTATCATCTGAGATACAACACAGCCCTGTAGGAAACAAACAGGTTTCAGATTTGACAAGTATTTGGAAGCACAAAATGTGTTTTTTGTTTACAGTCTCAACAGCTTAGACTTAAATGGAGGTTATGACTTCACCAGTCACTGTGTTTCACTTTATGTGCATGTCAGCATACAGGTCTTCCCTTTTTAAATCTGTATTTATTTTGCATTTGTTAGACTAGTAATTGGACTAATCCTTAGATCACATTCAGCCGTGACCTCAGCTATGAGGAAAAAATATGACATGAAACAGACAGACAGCACTGAAATATTTATATAATCAGATACCTACATCCAGAAGCATCAGAGAAACTAAAACATTTTCTTGGATATTGATGTAGACGATTTTTGCAAGAAAAATACATAGTTGAGACATGCATACCTAACAGCCAAACCTTATGAAAAATTTAAAATGTTACACTATACCCACTGCACATTATTATAATAGTTATTAATAACTATCAGTAGCACATATGCATCGCACTCGGGTAATGATATTGGTATGTCAATTATACAAGTACTGTGTAATTGCTAACAGGCGTAGAACAAGGAGCAAATATACAGCTATAGAGTAAAGCAATAGTAGAGCAACAGCACCTTCATTACCGTTTTCCAAATGGTATAATCATTTCCCAAAATATAGTCCATACTCTATATACTCAAATAGTAAAGGCCTCTGTGAAAAACCTCACCAGTATGAAATCAAGTAATGAAGGCAGAATACCCTTCTCTTTTCTGAAAAAATCAAGTCTGATCAAATCTGCCTTTAGTAAGACACAAAGTGATATCCAGAATGTGGTAATACTTTGAAGTTTGATGCATATTATGTGACAGTGGCATTCCAAAAGGATTTCATACTAATATGTAAAGATGAATCCCAAGATTGTTTTCTTGGTAAACAATGTGCACTTTTATTCATCAGAAATAATGATGATGCATGAAATAGGTCTGGGCAGATTGGACTTAGAAATAAGTAGATACAGTAGAGTAGCTCAGGTGGGGTGAGAGGGGCAACTGCCCTGGGTGTAAATTTTTGAAGGAACACAATCAGCCAATCCAGATTTGTTTAAAGCAGTGCTGGCTTTTAAAAGGTGGTATTGCTTCTGCAATCATGCATGAGCACTGTGGCACTCTGTGTGGTCTAAACTATAGTGACTGACTCCTTGCAACATTGTAGCAAGCAGTTTGCTGCAGTTTAATAGTAAAAAATAAATCATTTTGCTTTTTTTAACTAAAGCCTGAGTTTGCTACAGTTTAAATGAAGATTTTTTTTTTTTAGTAAACCATGAATGCCATAGCACCCAATGCATGCAAGGTTAAACTGCAGCAATTGTTTGCTCTATTTATAGCAAGCAGTTTGCTACAGTTTAAAAGAAAAAATGATTTTTTTTAATAAAATGGGGGAAAGGAGGTTTTGCCCAGCACACAGAAATGTGACCTGAATGTCTAGGGTGGGGAGGGGTGCATGTTGTGCAACTGGCCATGTGGTTGGTCTGCCAGTAGAAGGGATGGACATTTTTTTCTGTTTTTTTTTTCTATTCAGTGGAAGAGTTGTGGGGTGGGTGGGTGGATCTCTCTATAATAAGCTGATCACTACAATGTAGAGTGAAGTGATTTTGTTTTCCAGGGAGCTGGAATGTGATACCGGCATAGGTCACTGCTTGAAACAGTCATGCTTCTAGATATATGTGTTTTACAGGGCTGTAATGTTGGCATATAAAAAACTTTCAGAGAAGGAGTTCATGGCTCAAAGTGCAGGTGAGTCACATCAATGTAATTCTGATGCATAATAGGAATTTAGAGGCAGGGTTGCTCAGAAACAGTCTGGTAATTTCCACAGATCTAATCCTGAAATGCAGGAGACATTCAGAAAATAGGTTCTTGGTACACAATATATGAATGACACTTCTGTTTGCTTCTCACAGAGTCTACATGGTAAAGGCGGAAATGGAAGTAGGTTGTAAAGTTTTTTTTCTTTATCATACACTCACTCAGGCTTATGAGCAATGTAGAGCAAATGTCAATTGTGCATTATACAATGCCTCCTAAAAAACGTGCACGCTGATTGGCCAGCCCAACCAGCGTGCCCATTGTAAATCCCTCAATATACTAACGGAAAAAGGTCCGGTCGCCCGGACTTTTTCCGTTAGTATAAACTATCTCGCTATGTTAAAAGAGTTTAACATAGCGACACAGGTTTAAAAAAAGCAACGCAGATCTCCGTTGCTTTTTTTAAAGCTGTCTCGCTATGTTAAACTCCTTTAACATAGCGACACAAGTAAAAAGCAACGGAGATCTTGCGATCTCCGTTGCTTTTTTTTTAAACCTGTCTCGCTATGTTAAATGGGTTTAACATAGCGAGACAGCTTTAATATAGGCAACGGAGATCGCCGTCGCTTATTTTAAAGCTGTCTCGCCATGTTAAACTCATTTAACATAGCGAGACAGTAAAAGCAATGGAGATCTTGCGTTCTCCGTTGCTTTTGCCCACAACTCTGATGTACTGCGTAGGCATGCGCAGTACATCAGAACTGCTGAACACCAGACAGCTGCGGAAGGGCAGCAAAGAGGCATTATACAATGCCATTATTTAAGAAAAGTAATTATTTCTTTTCTTAAATAATGTCATTGTATAATAGCAATAACCCACTTCTGGGTGTGAGTAATGCTGGATTTACCCACGGTTGTCTTTGTTTGGTCCCTCGGGCTTCGCCCTCGGGACCAAACCACGCCAACCGTGGGTAAATCCAGCATTACCCACACCCAGGCGTGGGTTATTGCTATAATAGGTAGCAGACTCACCTTTGGTGCATAAGGCTGTGGGATCTATTCCCACTCCAGGCAGATCAACAGCTGACACAGTATACTCCTGAGTTTGATGTCCTTCAGATGAGATGTTAAACCAAGGTCCCATCTGCTTGAATTGGTGGTAGCACATGTGGATGTAAAAGATCACATGGCACCTATTGAAGAGAGTAGGGGTACATCATTAATTCCTTTAATGGACAGTCATAACATAACATATGCAAACTGTGCAGACTAAACATGTAAATAGACATACAATGTTAACAAACTAGTGTCTAAGTGATTTAACTAAAGATATGGATATGAAATGTGTCCTTTTATCTAGCTGTCTGCAATCATATAAACATTTCTCTGAATCCTTAAAGGGAGTAGATTAAATTTAAGATCTGTCCATAGCTCCAGTAGAATAGTAGAATACTGGAGTATCAACCACCCACATACACACCCACACACACCTGGTACACTGAAGTAATTAGTCTGTGTCTTCTTATATCTATTACAGGCAGAATTATATGTACCGGTTGCAAAGTCTCCCCTTCTTACCCAACCTGTTTCTTCTAGTTATGGAAGAGCTGACTTTAAAGTCAGAACATTCCAATGTGGTATGTCGGCAACCAAGGGTAGATGTAGTGCTTTCTACCTTTCAAGAGATGATAGTCTGTTATGGAGTACAGACATCCCAGTAGTACTGGAAGGGATCATGGAAATATTTCAAAATTTTTGGCAAAGTGTCTGGTTTGAGATGAAGTATGTATAATTCTGCCTTGCTTTGATGTGATAAGAGAGACTAGATTAAAGAGATAGTTGACATACGGATACCCACTCATCCAAAGTACGTAGTTCTGCACATAACAGATAGTTGGGAAGGTATAATGGAACAGAACTTAGTCTATTTAACCTCAAAGATTAAAGAAAGTATCTAAGTAAATTAGGGTCACTATATTCCATCTTATTCAAATCCAGGCTTTGGAGACTATGGATATGCCCTAACATACAAAGCTATGTCAAACACAGAGCTGTTGGACATGCTCCACTTAAAGAAATACCAATCCCTCCAAGCTACATGCTCTAGGGACCTAAACCTTGTCACCACAATAAACAGAACATGCTGGAGGGACAGATTCCTGTCCCAGAGACTTCCCATACTCTGGAATAAACTACCCATCTATATCAAACAAAGCTCCTCATTAGCACTCTTCAAGAAAAATCTTGATGATTGGATGGGTAATAGGAAATTCACCCCGGGGATCACTTCTGTGGTTCTGCTTGACATGGGCATAGGAAAATAATTTTCTTGGGTGGCGAAAGCCAGGGTACCTTTTTGGCTAGGCTTGTACAGACCCTAGGGCCAATAGCCTAGTACCTACCTATGAACCTATGAACATCATGTACCTAATAAAAGTCTGTCTTTTCCAGGGGATCACCCACAAACTCTCTATCCATAAAGCTTAATTAAGTTACATGTTCTAGGGACCTAAATTAGGAAAATCTCCTCACAGTTGGCAAATATACAATAGTGTTATAGAGGATGAGGTCTCCATCACATATTGAACTATGCTGTTGTTTTCAAATTACCTCAGATCAGCCACCAGGAAGTATCTATGTGATATTCCCCAAACTAACCCCACTTTAACAAGCTTTCTAAGGATAGTACATAAGTGGATAATAAATCTTTACAATCAAAGTGCAAAGTTTAGTGATGTGGTATGGAGTATAGGAGTCACTAACATAATTTGGCATCATTCACATGTTATGATTAGTTCAGGAATTAAATCCATTCACCACTGGCTTAAAAAGGGAATGCTTGAATGGAACCAGTTAATAGTCCAAACCAACTAGCTCTCAAGAGCTTCCTGGACCTTCATCTGAAATTCACCTTGTGGGAACAGGAGGGTTTCACATATAAGCAAATTAGACATATTTGGAGTAATGGCATTAGATCCACTGACAATATAAGGAGTAGTATTCAGTGGGACAAAGTATTGCAAATAATAAAAGTTAGGGCTAGCACAAATTACAAGGACATACGTTCATAGGTTAATACAAGGTGTGATGATATGAGGTATTGCCAGCTATACCAAGAGATGTAGGGCAGTAGATGTATAACATATGCCAGCAAGCTAGCTGGAATTAAGTAAAGAATTATATGTAATTTGTATATCAGACTGATTTGTACAAATGGTCATGTTTATTTATTTATTAGTTGTTGACTGGGAAAGTCTGACTAGAACAGAAATTATTTTCAGTGGAGGCCAGGGAGAAATGCTCCAGATGCATGTCTTTGGAATGTAGGAGGAAACCTGAGTATGCAGAGGAAACCAATGCGAACACAGTGAGTACATGCAGACTCCACACAGAAGGCATACCAACTGAGAATCAAACCGGGGAACCTCTTGCTGTAAGGTGACTGCATTAACTGCTGCACCATGGTGCCACTTGTGTTGAAAAATATATTTGTAAAGCTGCTCATGCTAAAAAATGTACCAACAGTGTGCCCTGCTGAAGAGAAAAAAGAAGTATACATGCATTATTGTAACTGATGAAATGTGTATGTTTTAACAGAGGATATTTGAAGAGAAGAGGTTAATCTCAATCAACCTAACTTTGAAAATAGTTTGAAATGAAATTACCTGGCTTAGGCCATAAAGATTTTATCTTACAGTCCACAATGCATCCAGATTCGAAAAGTCTACACTGGGAAGCTTTATGCATTATCTTTGGGGTGAACTAATTGCTATTCTAGAACGGTGGAGGTTTGAAATTGTTTTATGACTTGTAGGAGCTGCAGCAGATTTTGGCAAGGTTCTGTGTATGTATTATTGACACATATGTGCTAAATCCTGACAGCTTCTACCCAGGGGGTAGCATGGAAACCAGAAGTCACATGACCAAATGGATGTGATGTCATTCTGTAATCCATCACTTAAAATGATATTTTAATATCAGGTGAGATTAAAGTGTCATTGCACTCTGTTTTTGGAACCTGACAAGGAAGGAGCCCTCAACTATTTCATCTTGCCTTGCTCTAGTAAGTAACCAAGGAATACCAGGGAATAGTAATTTTTTAGATCAGTCAGGAAACTATAGTGAGATTGGTTAAGTACTGTTTTTCTGTATCTGTGTGAATCTGTTCATCTGTGTTATTTTAATATTTCCTGTGATTAAAACTCTGGTGTTTACTTTAAATAGATATTTAGTATGTTCATGTTCATATTCTTTTCTTATTATTAAATACATCTAAAATTTTCATTGTGGCTGGTCTTTTACAGAATATATATTTGGTAACAGCTCTGACTGCTCCTGAAAGCCTTGCTGTTGGTCAAACTACCATTTATATTAATATTAATTTCAGTATAAGTGACCCCTTTTCCTGATCATATAAATTTACCTAACACTATAGATGGACAATTTCCCACAGTTTCTACAGCCAGTTTGGTCAACATGGGCATCCTGAGGCAGTGTAGCAACTGCCTCATGTTCACTTATAACCCTCTACTCCTAGTCCACACAAACTCAACATGTGAGAGATGCAACTATATTAAGAACCTTGAATTCATGCACTCTCACACACCAATCAGTACATATGACAATGAGTGGGTGGTCAGCATGCACACTTCACCTTCTACTCCACCCAAATACATATCACACATACCTACATATGCAGACGTCCTCACGAGAAATATACAAAAGCAGGCTACACATCATACTTTCTCTGCAGAACACAATACACATAATAGCTTATTCACCAGTGACTTACCTGGCAAGGCTTAAGGCAAAACACAAAACCAAACATATCAGTCACAGGTGATTCCATCATGACACAGACAAATGTCCCTCTCACCAGGCTGGATAAGGAAAAGCTCATATTTAACTGTCTGTCAGGTGCTAGGATCTACCATATCACACATGCACTCAAGTCTCTCAACAACAGGTATCGTTATGACTCTGTGATAGTCCATGTTGGTGTGAATGACTTGAGACTTAACTCTCTGAACTACATGAAGAGAGACATGACTAAGCTTTCAGATTATGTGTTTCAGGCAAGTATGTCCCTAGCCATAATCAGCATTATTCCTTCACCTAGGATGATGCCGCAGTACAAACAGAAAATGATTGACTTCAATAATTGGCTTAGTTCCTGGTGTCATTCTAAGGGGATTTAGTATCTATTAGCCTGGGATGACATGATCAACAGACCTCAATGCTTTGCCAGAGATGGTCTTCATCTGTCACCCCTGTGATTCCAGCTACTAGCCAAAGGCTCTTGCAATCTCCATAGTACCTTTTTAGACAATGTCTGAAGGAAAAATTACTTATTTAAAAATTCCATCTATAAACAACCTCAATGTTATGCTGTTAAACGCTAGGAATCTTAACATGAAACTGCAAACTGCACTTACTGGAAGCAGTCCTCACCTTGGAAGAAGCAGACATTTGTGCAGTCCCGAAGACTTATTTCAAGACTGTGTTGAGAACCCCAACCATACTGGGTCACATCTCCTCCCTCACATTCAGACCACAAACTGAAGGCATGAAAACAAAAGGAGGTGGTGTATCAGTATTCATTAAATGCCTGCTACAGCATCTGCTCCATGAATCAGGACACTCACTCTGCCTATTTGGATCTACTTGAGTCTGTCAAGATACACCTGAACACCATGGTTTTGGGCGACTTTAAATTCCCCTCCATTAACTCGGTAAATTACACATGCTCAAACTCACTTGCTCAAAGATTCCTTAATGTCATTAACTTCTATGCCTTGGACCAGCTGGTTGACACGCCACAGGGGTCCCAACATCCCAGATCTGGTGCTTACCAGTATAGGGGACCACTGTAGCACCCCCCACTGTGAGGTCTTCCCTGGTGAGATCTGACCACAAATCAGTCTCATTTTAAGTAACTATCACACCTGACCCCCCCTCCCCCAGCTGCAACTAAACTAAAAAACTTCCCCAAAGCAGATTATAACTTCTTATGGGATGGTATAAATAGCTTCACTGCACTCCCTCCTCAGATGGAATTGGCAACTATGCCAAGTTCTACACCAATGCTTTATACAAATGCCTGTATAGCTGCATTGATTGGCCATACCTGTTAGGATCAAAACAAGCTCCTTAAGGAAGAGCAAACCTGCCTGGTGGACAACTGCCTTTAACAGGCTTTACAATAAGAGGAAAAAATTGCTGTCTAAGAGTAAGAGGTAACATGCCTAACCAAGCAAATAAGACTTATTGTGAAGTCTTCCAAAGCAAACTATGAATCCAAATTAGCTTCCTCAACGAAGGATAACCATAAGACATTCTTTAGTTACATCAGTAACCTAAAAGGAAAGGCCCAGATTTGTGCTAAACTGGTAGTTAATGATACCACATATACTGAGCTTGGGGACATAGCTAACCTGTTGGCCAACAGGTTCTGTTGAAACTTCACTACCCTGTCCCCAACACACGTACCCAATGATATCTCTCCCACCTGCCCCCTACCTTGTATCTCCAAAGAGCAGGTCATAACTGCCCTCTCTAATGCCAAACACATAGCATCTGTGGGACCTGATAACATCCCAGGCTGTATCCTACATGGGCTACAACAAGAATTAACAACAATATTGGGCACTCTTTTCAATCATAGTCTAAGCACCAACTTCATCTCAGCTGAATGGAAAATGTCCACCATTATTTCATTGCATGAAGGTGGTGCCTCCACTGACCCTGGGAACTATAGCCCTATTAGCCTGACAAGCCTTATCTGCAAGGCCATGAAGCGAATCATCATGGATGATTGCATGTATAAATCGCCAGTCGGGGGACTGCATGCATACCTGCTGACCTTCTAAGACCCAAACATAGTGAAAGTTTTGAGACATGAGGAGAATAAATCTAAGATGACTTCCCTTCTCAGTCTAGCAGAAGCATAGCATCAAACAGGAATGGAAATCAAACCAGAAGTAGATAAAAATCAGTCAGCAACTGAATATGCCAAAAAAACCCCAAAAAATACAAAAACAAAAGAAAGAATATAAGATGTAAAAAATGCATAAATATAGTTGCAAGTATAGAAAACTCCTGGAACAATCTCACATTGATTGCGATCAAATTCACGGATGGTTAAGGAGAGGTGAATTCAAACCAAAGGATGAAAGATTAATATTGGTGACTCAAGACAGTGCACTAGATACACATTGGTTTACAAGGTCCATCGAACTTGTGGAAGAAACAGACAAATATAGGTTTTGTGAAACAGAATTGGAAGCAGTTACACACCTTGTTGCTGGTTTTGACATACTAAAGACAGAAGGACTGTATACTGAAAGGCATAATAATGTGGCAAGACTGTTGCATTGGGGATTGTGCAAACATTGCAATACTGAAGTAGCTGAAAGACACTGGAAATATGAGCCACAAAGCATCATAGAAAATAATGATGTCTAAATCACATGGGATCACCCATTACCAACAGTTCAAAAGACAGTTGCGAGAAAACTAGATATAGTGGTCCACGAAAAGAAGACAAATGTAGCACTGATCATTGAAATCACTACACTCAGTCACTACAGTGTCTTGCATACAGACAGACACAAAGTCATAAAATATTAGGATCTGGCTGACATCAAAGATTGCAACAATACTAATTTCATGAAATTTAATCATACTTTGACTTAGGAATGGGGTCCATTGGCATCATTGAGTGACTTCAACTATCCAAACATTGACTGGGAGCACCACTCAAGCCCCAGCACCTTAGCCCAAAGGTTCCTGGAAATTATAAACTCAAATGCTATGGAACAACTAGTCACCACTCCCACAAGAGGGGACAACATACTAGACCTGATCATTACCAACATGGGGACTCTATGCTCCACACCAGAAGTATATCCCTCATTGGTAAGATCAGACCATAAATTAATCTCACTGGATGTCCACATCCCGACCCCACCCCCAGCCCAGAAAACCACAGTGAAAAACTTCTCAAAAGTGAACTTCTCACTTCTCAAAACTGAAGTGGAATCCTTCAAGGCCCCAGGGCCAGTGGAAACTATGGCCCAAACTGCAGAATCCTATATAAACGCATTCAACGGACATCTCCAGGAATGCATGGATCATGCTATCCCAAACAAAACCAAGACCCAATCATCCAAAGGCAGGCGTCCAGTCTGGTGGACCCCTGCCATAAATAAACTGTACAACAGAAGGAGGAAGCTACTACATGATAGAGCAAAATCCCTAATAGGGAAGGCATCTCTGATCAGTACTAGCAAAAAATTACGATCCCTCATAAAATCTTCCAAGGCCAGCTTCGAGAGAAAAATTGCACAGGACACCAAAGACAATCATAAGGCTTTTTCAGTTATGTTAGAAACCTGGGATGCAACTCCCAGACTTGTTCTGAGTTGATTCTAAATGACAAAAAATACACTGAACCCACAGACATCGCCAATATCCTGGCAGACAGGTTCAGTGCAAACTTCTCCCCCCCCAAAAGAGCAAGTATCTATCCCAGCAGAGGGCTGCCTCCCAAACATCTCTGATGCTCAGGTGAAGGCTGCCCTCTCCAAAGCAAAAAACACTGCTTCCATGGGACCAGATGGCGTCCCAGGTTGCATCCTACATGAACTCCAAGAGGAACTAATCCCTCAAATAAAACAGCTATACAATCTCAGCCTCACTACAGGATATGTGCCCACAGAATGGCGTACAGCAACAGTGGTCCCACTCCACAAAGGTGGAGCCTCTACAGACCCTGGAAACTATCGCCCCATAAGCCTGACTAGCTTAGTCTGCAAGGTTATGGAGAGAATCATCATGGAGCTCATAAACAAAGACATCGGGGACCTACAGATACTAGATCCTACCCAGTTCAGCTTTGTCAAGGGCAGATCCTGCCTTTTGAACCTGGTTGACTTCTTCAAGACAGTCACCAAAGCCATAGATGAAGGGAAGGTAGTCCACACAGCCTATCTGGACCTTGCAAAGGCATTTGACACAATACCCCACTCGGGCATCATAGATAAGCTATCCAGCTTAAATATAAACCCCTATGTCACAAGATGGGTTGCAAACTGGCTCAAAGACAGAACCCACAGAGTGAGAGTTGCTGGAGCCATGTCAGACTCGAAACCAGTCACAAGTGGCATCCCACAGGGTTCTGTCCTGGGACCACTTTTGTTCGGTATATACTTTTCTGAGGTACAGGCAAACGTGGGAGGACTATGGCTCACCAAGTTCGCAGACGACTGCAAACTGGGCCATAATCAACTCTCCAGCTGACACAAACATCCTTCAAAAAGGTCTCACAGAGACAGATAACTGGTGCCAGCACCATGGTCTAAAGCTAAATGCCAAAAAATGTATAGTCATACCCTTTGGCAAAAACAATGTGCCCACAAATTACCACATAGGCGGAAACCCATTAAGTACAGAGAAAGTTATTAGGGACCTGGGGACCCAAGTTGATAGCAATCTCTCCTTTGAAAACCACATTGCCAAAGTGGTTAGAAAGACCTTCTACATAGCCCACCTCATCACGAAGGGTTTCACATCTAGATCAAGAGAGGTAATCGTGCCCCTTTATTCATCCCTCATCAGGCCCATCATAGAATACAATGCCCCTTTTGGGATGTACCTTACCCGACACCTGCAGCAATTAGAAAGACCCCAAAAGTATCTCACCAAGAGGATCAAGGGTCTCAAACAGATGCCATATGCTGCTCGGTTAAAAAATCTCTACTCAGTTGCATACCGCCTACTTCGAGGCGATCTATGCCTGACATACAAAGCTATGTCAAATTCGGAATTAATGAACATGCTCCACCTCAGTAAATCTAAATCCCTTAGAGCCACACGCTCGAGGGACTTGAACCTCAGCACAGAAATAAATAGAACTTGCTGGAGGGACAGGTTCATAACCCAGAGGCTCCCTTCGCTCTGGAATAGAATTCCAGTTCATGTGAGGCAGAGCACCTCACAGAATCTCTTCAAGAAGAATCTCGATAGGTGGATGGGGGATCGTAGGTTTGTCCCAGGGATTACTCCCGTGTCACTATTAGACAGAGGCACAGTAAACTAAACCTTAAAGGGCACAGTATACTCAAATCAAGGGGTGGCATAAGCCATACACAATCGGGCTAGGCTTATAATTGCCTCAGGGCAGATAGCCTAGTATGAACCTATGAACCTATAGTATTAGAAACCAAAAAGATTTGGAGAAATTAAAAAAAAATATATCAACAAAGATATAGGTAATCTCTAAACACTGGACTCTACTTAGTTTGGATTTGTCAAAGGGACATCATGCCTGTTAAACCTGGAGGACTTCTTTGAGACAGTCACCAAGGCCCTGGATGAGGGGAAATCTGTGCACGCAGCCTACCTAGACTTATTCAAGGCTTTTGACACTATCTGCTACTCAGGCATCATTGACAAGCTCTCCCAGCTAAGTATCAACCCTTATATCATTAGATGGGTCACTAACTGGCTCACTGACAGAACCCATATAGTGACAATAGGGGAATCCACATCCAACAGCAAACCTGTAACCAGTGGTGTTCCACAGGTATCAGTCCTGGGACCTCTGCTGTTTGGAATCTATTTCTTTGAACTACAAAAAAAAAAAGGTCTGTGGCTGACAGAGTTTGCTGATGAGTGCAAATTGGTAGCGACCATAGAATCTCCCAATGATGTGAACAAGAGGATCTTACACAAACAAATGATTGATGCCAAAGGCATTGCCTTAAACTCAATTAAAAAAAATGTATCGTCACCCCTTTCAGTAAGAGCGATGTTCTTGCTAACTGCCAAATCAGTAGAAGCACCCAAAGTACACACTCCATTGTGAGAGACCTGGTTACACAGGTTGACAGCAATCTTACCTTTGATCACCATGTCTCCACAGTGGTAAGAAGGGCATTCCATATTGACCATCTCTTAAGTAAGGGCATTACCTCCAGAAAAAAAAAATGTTATAACCTCCCTGTACCCTTCCCTCATCAGGCCAATAATTGAGTACAATGTCCCTTTTAGTATGTACCTTTCCAAGCACCTGCAGCAATTGAAGAAACCACAAAGGTTCCTCACAAGGAAAAGTCAGTGTCTTTAGCATCTGTCCAATATGGATCACCCAAAATCACTGTCACTTTATTCTGTTTCATACAGACTACTCAGAGGTGATCTCTGCCTTGCATATAAGACAATCTCTGACCCTGCCTTATTTGAAATGCTGCATATCTGCAAGTCAAATGGTACGTGGGTTACTCGATTTAAAGACCTTAACCTGGTATGTGTCATTAATAGAACCTGCTGGAGAGACAGCTTTGTCTTCCAGAGGTTACCACACCTTTGAAGCAGACTCCCACTTCATGTCAGAGCACTTCATTGACCCTCTTCAAACACAATCTGAATGATTGGATGGGTGGTTAACCATAAATTGACCCCACGGTTCCACCTGTTTCCCTCTTGGACACAGGCATTAGGTGCTGATCATGGAAATAAGGGTAGAACTTGGTTAGGCTTTTATGGGCCTTATGGCCATTAGCCTAGTAACTTCCTATGATTCTATAATTCAATAACTTTGTAAGAGCCTTAAAGTAGCTAGTTTGGGAGTGTCTGGTGGTGGTGTAACTACCTTATATTCTGTGCAGAAGGGGGCATAGGTAGCAAATCTGTGCCACTCTGTCCCAGGTGAGTGTATGGGTGTGAAAGTTAAATCTCATAGAGTGTATGTGTCAGCTGCTTGGAGCAGGGACATGAAGCACTGGTTTTGTGAGTGTTGTTGGACTTGGCTTGGACACTCAGAAGAGGACTCAACTCTATAGCTGTGCCAGTGGGGGAGTCTTACTGAGGACCTGGATGGAGACAGAGAGAGAAATCTAGACCCCTGGACTGAGTGTGTTCCCTGTGTGCTCATATGGGAAATTGTGCTTGATGCAGAGAGCTGCATCTGGAAATATTGGCTGTATCTATTCTTGTTCCAAATGAATGTCCCTTTCCAGTGTCAGTGGTGAGGATTCAGTCTCCTTGATTACTGGCCCTGAGAGGGGATGTCACACTAGGCTAACAACCACTATAGTCCTTACAAGCCTAGCTTCTTGCTCCAAAGCATTTGGGTCCCAAGTAACATATATGGAAGCATGTTAGTAGGCAGGTAGCTAAGAATTTTTTTTGGGGGGGTTTGTTTGGATAATAATATTTTTATTGATGGCCTCTGTCCATAAGGGACATGGATGCCAGACCAGGGGTAAATTTATGATTTCCCATCCACTTGTTAAGGTTGTGTTTAAATAGGGGCAAGGATGAAATCTGTTTTACATAGATGGGAAGCCCATTCCATTGTGCAGGAATCCTTTGGGATACATATCTGTCTCTCCAGCATGTTCTGTTTATGTCAGAAGTGAAATACAAATCCCTGGATCTAGTGGTTCTAGTGCTGTTTGTTTCTCACATGTGCAACAAATCTATCAGGACTGAGTCTGAGAAAGCCCTGTAAGCCAGACAAAGATCCCATCTCAGCAGCCTGTAGGAGACAATACAGAAAAAGAGTCCTCTGGTGATCAGTGTAGGATAGGGTATTCATATCCTGAATTCTGCTGGTGAGAAACGCTTGCAGGCATTCCAGCTGTTACAAGAGCCTGGTTCGATACATGCCAGACTCAATGAAAGGTCTGATAAGAGCTACATAGAGTGGCAATATAAATTCCTTGAAACTAGATGTCATACCCTTATCTACAAGTTAGACTACATAGAATGATTTTCTTATTATCTTAGCTACATATTGACAAAGTCCAGATTGCTCTCTACATATGTTCTGATATCACTTTCTGCTGCGTCACCTCTTAAGGGCATTTTTATCAATGGAGTAATTAACTTGTATTGACAGTTTACCAAACAGCACTATAATGCATTTTTAGCAGTTAGTTTTAGGCCATGAATTTGGCATCAGTAATTTGTCTGTGTGAAATCCACTTGCAAGATGTTTGTGTCTTGGGAGAACATTATAATACCTTCCAATTTAAAGTCAGCTGTGAATGTAGAAAGCCATTGGCCTCTAGTATTATCCGTGACTTCCAAAAGTAGATGTCAAACAGCAGTAGTGCCAGCATGGAGCCCTCGGGTACTCCACTGGTGGCTGGTCTCTTGGTGGAGCTGGTCTCACCAATCCTGATTTCTTTGGTCCTGTCTGTGAGGCAACTGCCAGTCCAGACAGTTATGTAAGGGTTTACACCTAGCTCACAGAGTATGGGGTATTGTATTAAATGCTTTAGCCAGGTCAAGATACAATGTACAGTTTTACCCTTGTCCATTGCCTCGGTGACCATCTCAAAGAAGTCTTCCAGGTTAGGTAAACATGACCTTCCATTAACAAAACCAAACTGGAATGGCTTCAGTGGCTGTAGGTTGCCGATTTCCTTATTTATCATTTCAATTATAATTTGTTCTATGGCTTTGCATATTAGGTCTGCTAGACTGATGGGTCTGTAGTTCACTGGGTAAGTTGATTGTCTGCACTTGTGGAGTGGAATGACTGTGGCGGTCCTCCATTCACTTGGAACATAGCCTGTTTCAAGGCTTTAGTTGAAGAGTGCCTCAAGTTGTCTTGATAGGTCATGTTTCAGACTGTTCACTAGGCATCTGGGGATGCTGTCTAGACCCAAGTAGGTGGTGTTTTTGGTTTTAATGAGTACTGCTAGAAACAGGTCCTTGATGATAGCTAGATGAAGTATGTTTGAGGGGATTTCACCTGATAAAGCTGGGGGTGTGGGTGAAGTTTGAGCTGAATTCATCAGCCAGTAGATTTACTATGTCACCCTGACTGGTGTAGGTGGTACCATCCACCTCCAGTGCAGCACACTGTTGTGTGTTACCTCTGTGGTTCCAGCAAAGCTGACGAAGGCCTTCTGATTGTCCTTAGCCTGTTAAGCTATCTTGACCTCATAATTAGCCTTGTTGGACTTAGACCTCTTAGTTTCTTGTTTAGTTGTATAAGAAAGCATTTGTCAAGGGCATTATTTTTTCTGGTTTTGGCTATGAGTCTACTACTTTTATTATATACCCTGTTTAAGTGAGGATTTCACTACTGAGGTTTGTTTTTAGTGTTTGTTTTGAGTTCATTTCTGGTAGGTACAGCAAACTCTTTGCAGCTTTTCCATGTTTGTGTACTGACTATGTGAATAATTCTGCACAGATATCTGTGATCTTGGGGTTGAGGAGAGCCTTGGATTTTGACATACTGTCACTTAGCAGGACGTAGTCTGCTTTTGAATAGTTCCTACATGTTACTGATTTAGCTTGATTTTTTGGAATGATTTTTTACTTCAAATGAGACAGTTTTGTAATCTGACCTCACTAGTGAGTACATGATATGGGGTGGGGGTGGCTATACAATCCTCTCTAATTTTGCTGAGTACCAGAGGACAAGATCCAATATGCTTGATACTCTAGTTTTAGTGTGCACTAAGGACAAGGTCAGCATGTATATAGAAAAGACAATAAGGGTTTATATTGACTGAAAGACAATAGTTGGAAGTCTGGAAAGTTACCATTAAACTTTTTTGTATGTTTCAGTTCCTCTTCATGTCATCCAGTGGCTGTCTACCCCAGTACCCAACATTGTTGACCAGGTCTTACCAGCCTTCACCAACACCACCAGCCTTTACTCCATATTGTATGGGGCTGGAGTTGAACATAAGGGTATACTGGGTGGTCTGGCCATCTCATGATCTACAGGAGGTTTAGTTATGCCCCCCCCCTCCCCACTTCTTCACCCATCCCCAGTTTGAATAATGGATTGCATGGAGAGCACCTTTGAGACAACCCTCATGCCTATTCCTTATCTACCACAGTGGCAGTCACCTGAGCTGCTAATTGATCAAAGGTTTCCTGGTCTACAGTCAGGGCTTTATTTCTCTATGCCACTGGAGAGACTGCCCCCACCCAACTGCATAAACTTTGCAGGTGGTCATGGCAGAGGGGTAAGTTAAGTTTTCTGAATAGATTGTGTATTACCTCAAGCACTCAAGTTAACCATCACTCCAAATCTGATAGTAGTTGGAGTACTGCATTCAAGTCTGACAATTTGCACATGTTTTGGAGATGTTCACAACTAAGGAGTTACTGGACATTCGTACAGTTATTGTTGGAGGGTATTATGGTGAACCTGTTTAACAAAGTTGGAAAGTCTGATTTTTTGGCATAGTTATAAAAAGGATGCCACCCCACTCTATCCCTGTTCTTAAAGTAGGCTAGCTCTTGTCTAATGTTATTAAAAGTACACTAACACATGACCATGCCATAAGTATTTTGTGTAAACATCAAGGCTACATTCTTTACCCTTTCAAATTTGCAAATAATTCTTGATCTTAAGCTATGTTTAGTACTAATAGCTAGAAAGCATACTGCTAATTAAATGAAAATATGTTATAAGACCGTATAATTGTTATTAGATCTGCTGAGCATGTATATACTGTACATAGATTCCGATTTCATATGAGTCACTTAATGTTGTCGATTTTGTTTACTGTGTTTTCAGTATAATGTTCTATCTTCTGTCATATGTGTAATCATTTTTTTAAATAAAGTATAATTTAGTTTAAGTAAAATCCACATCCCTGTCCCTCTCCCTCTCCACTGAACTCTTATCTGACTTTGTGAGTTAGCAGCAGTCTACACAAGCACAAGTTCCTGGCTTTGAGACAAAAGTTTTTGAGCGCTTGGGATTCAAGCTGTTGTAGTGCTCCCATTGTTGAACAGGTAAGCCATGACCAGGGACATAATGATACACAGGGCTGAATTCATGTTGGAGAACCTTTCCCAGATTCAACAACCATCCTTGCACCATGCAGCAGAGTCCTCTAACGTAAGATGTGCAGCACCACGAAGGGCTGGCCCTGCAGCCATGCGGAATGCTAATGAGGCATTTCAGGATGTGTGATATATATTAATTAGCTATGTACTCCCTCCCAGGAGCAGCATCATCATCATCAGTCCCCTTTTTCTCATTTTTCTACATGGGATCAGGGTATCATGTTAACTTGTTGCCAACTCTCTCGATTCAGTGCCACACTCCTGCCTACTTCAACACTCATGCCTGACTGTCGCAGATCTTCTTTCACACAAAATCCATCCACCTCTTTGCTGTACATCCTTGCTTCCTCTTACTTTCTTCCTGTCTGTCTTAAATCTTCCTCACCAGATTCTCCTCTGCTTTTCTGCACTTGTGCCCAAACCACCGTAATCTGTTCTCTTTGATCTTTTCTGCAATTGGAGCTACTTTGGATTCTGCTCATATCTCCTCATTTCTTTGTTTGTCCAACTTTGTGCATCCTATCACCTTTCTCAGGCACTTCATTTCTATCACCTCTAGCTTCCTCAACTGTTCTGCCTTTACTGCCCAAATTTCTGTACCATACAGTAGTACTGTTTGCACCACTGTCTTGTAGACCTTACCTTTCAGCTTCTTTGACATTCTTCTGTTATAGACTACACCTGATACTCTATGCCAGTTGCTACAGCCCCTCTGATTCTAGCTTTGGCATCTTCATTCAGACTACCCTTCTCTTCAACCACCCCTCCCAGATACTTGACGCTGTTTAGCTGTTCCACTATCTTCCCTTCTACCTCTGTTCTCAGCTTCTTCTGATTTCCCCAATTTGCTGCCGTTACCAATGCCTTATCTGTGCTTAGTTTCATCCCATGTACCTTCAGATTTGTATCCTTTGCTAAAGTTCTAGCTCAGAGTATGCTTGTACTTCCACATCGTATGCATACAGCAGCTTTGTTGAGCTGTCCCTTTTAACCTGTTTACTAACGTAGTAAATCACCAGTATGAACAGCAGTGGGCTCAGAGCTGAACCCTAGTGTACACCCACTCTCACTGGGAACCCCTCTGTGAGGCCAAAGACTGTTCTTACTTGAGTCACTGAGTCCTTGTACATAGTCTGCACTAATTCTATCAATGTTTCTGGGACTTTGAACCACCACAGTACTGCCCAGATCAGCTTTCTTGGGACCTTGTCATATGCTTTCTCCAAGTCTAGGAATGCCCAGTTGGACTCTATCCTCATCTCTAGTTTCTTTTCAAGTATCTGTCTCAGTGCAAACATCAGGTCAATTGTGCTGCATCCTGATATGAATCCAAACTGCTCATCTCCCATCTTACATTCTACAACTCTGTGCATCCATTTATCATTCACCCTCTCCAGAACTTTTATGCAATGTGATAGGATTTTGATGCCTCTGTACTGCCCACAGTTGTGGAGGTCCCCTTTGTTCTTGTACAATGGCACAAGTATGCTTATTCTCCAGTCATCTAGGATATGCCATTCTCTCCACACTGCTATTAGTACCCTTAGGATCCAATTCTCCTGTATCTCACTCAGCATCTTTATCATATTTGCTGTGACCTCATCTGAGCCTGCTGCTTTCCCTGACTTCATCTTGCTTAGTGCTGCTCTTATTTCTTCTAACATGGGCTCCTCTTCTTCTCTCATCATAGGCTGTTTCTGAGGCAGTACAGCTTCTATGGGGTTTTCTTTATTCAAAAGCTGCTGGAAATACTCCTTCCATCTGCCTTTGACGTCCTGTGGACTGGTGAGCAGGTTGTTGCTGGCATCCCTTATGAAGGGTGTCTGACTATCTTCTTTATCTTTCTGTCTTTGCCTTGTAACCTGATATAGTTTCTTTGTGCCCCTTACTAAGTCACTTTCCAGAAGTTTGTACAGTGCCTCCAATGTCCAATTCTTTGCTTTTGCAACTTCTTTCTTAGCTTCTTTGTTAGCCAACCAGTAGTCCTCCCTAAACTGGTCAGTCTTTTCTATCTCCCACTTCTTTCTGCACTTCTTCTTTCTTTTGATGACTTCCTGGACTTCTGCATTCCACCACCAGCTTTCCTAATGTACCTTATTGCTATACCTGGCTTGGCCACGTATCTTTTCTGTAGTCCTAACACATGCTGTTTTTAGGCGCTGTCACTCTTCTTCAACTCCAGCTATTTCGTCCTCTTCTTGGGTGCCAGAACCCTGAGTAATTCCTTGAACTGCTGTATTTTCTCTCCAGTCAACTTCCAGGTCTTCAGTCTGATCTTTATTGACCTTAGAGCCTCCTCTGACCACTGCTTGCAGCTGATTGTGGCAACTAGTGGTTTATGCTATGGGCCGACTGTTTCACTGGGGATGACTTTGCAACCGTACATTCTACCCTAGTGCCTTTTCCTTAATAGGAGGAAGTATACCTGAGTTGCATGTCGGCTACTCTTGTATGTGATCTTTTGATTGTCTCTCTTTCTGACCATTGTGGTAGCTACTATCAAGCCATTTGCCAGACAGAAGTCTAGAATTGCTTCCCCTTCTTTATTCTTGTTGCTTCGCCCATGTGGACCAAGGCAGACCTCATATCTTGTTCTGTCTGTCCCGATATGTGCATTCAAGTCACCCATTATCAACACCAATTCATGTTGTCCTGCTTTATCTAGTATGTCCTGCAGCTGCTGTCTGAATGCACTCTTTTCCTCACTATCACAGCCCTGCTGTGGGGCCCTAGGTTGAGATTATGAATACTGCAGATTTCAATGGGCATGTTGGTGAAGGGAACAGATGGGATGAGGAAGTGAAGGGTAGGTATGGTGTTAAACAAAGGAATGCAGAAGGTCAGATGGTAGTGGATTTTGCGAAAAGGATGGACATGACTGTGGTGAATACATATTTTAACAAGAGGGAGGAGCATAGGGTGATATACAAGAGTGGAGGAAGATGCACACAGGTGGATTATATCTTATGTAGGAGGACCAGTTTGAAGGAGATTGGAGACTGTAAAGTGGTGACTGGGGAAAGTGTAGTTAGGCAGCATAGGACGGTGTCTTGTAGGATGACATTGGTGATCAAGAATAGGAGGAGGAGTGTGAGGGCAGCACCAAGGATCAAATGGTGGAAATTGAAAAAGGGTAATTGTGAGGTGGAGTTCAGGGAAGAGTTAAGACAGGCACCGAGTGGCAGTGAAGAGTTACCGAATAGCTGGGTAACTACAGCAGAGCTAGTAAGGGAGATGGCTAGAAAGGTGCTTGGTATGACAACTGGACAGAGGAAAGACGACAAGGAGACATGGTGGTGGAATGAGGAAGTACAGGAGAGTATATAGAGAAAGAGGCTGGCAAAGAAGAAGTTGGATTGTCAGAGAGATGAAGAAAGTAGACAGGAGTATAAGGAGATGAAGTGCATGGTAAAGAGGGAGGTGGCGAAGGCTAAGGATAAGGCTTATGAAGAATTGTATGAAAGGTTGAACACTAAGGATGGAGAAAAGGACCTGTACCGATTGGCTAGACAGAGGGACCGAGCTAGGAAAGATGTGTAGTGGGTAAAGGTAATAAAGGATAATGAGAGAAACATACTTACAAGCGAGGAGAGTGTGTTGAGCAGATGGAAAGAGTACTTTGATTGGTTGATGAATGAAGAGAATGAGAGGGAGAGATGGTTGGATGATGCGGGTATAGTGAATCATGAAGTGAAATGGGTTAGCAAGGAGGAAGTAAGGATAGCTATGAGAGGATGAAGAATGGAAAGGCTGTTGGTCCAGATGATATACCTGTGGAAGCATGGAGGTGTTTAGGTGAAATGGCAGTGGAGTTTTTAACCAGATTGTTTAATGAAATTTTGGGAAGTGAGAGGATGCCTGAGGAATGGAGAAAAAGTGCTTTGGTACCAATTTTTAAGAATAAGGGTGATGTGCAGAGCTGTAGTAACTACAGAGGGATTAAATTAATCAGTCAC